>NW_009735979.1:3348-50982 GCF_000703405.1 Apaloderma vittatum | reverse complement strand
GAAAAAAGAAAAAAGAAAAAAGAAAAAAGAAAAAAGAAAAAAGAAAAAAGAAAAAAGAAAAAAGAAAAAAGAAAAAAGAAAAAAGAAAAAAGAAAAAAGAAAAAAGAAAAAAGAAAAAAGAAAAAAGAAAAAAGAAAAAAGAAAAAAGAAAAAAGAAAAAAGAAAAAAGAAAAAAGAAAAAAGAAAAAAGAAAAAAGAAAAAAGAAAAAAGAAAAAAGAAAAAAGAAAAAAGAAAAAAGAAAAAAGAAAAAAGAAAAAAGAAAAAAGAAAAAAGAAAAAAGAAAAAAGAAAAAAGAAAAAAGAAAAAAGAAAAAAGAAAAAAGAAAAAAGAAAAAAGAAAAAAGAAAAAAGAAAAAAGAAAAAAGAAAAAAGAAAAAAGAAAAAAGAAAAGAAAGGAGTATGGTGGCAGTTTTTTCAAAGCTAGTTCAAATAAGGAGATATATTGTATATCCTGTTCAGCCTGCCTTTTTTAAACTATTGGAATGCAGTTGCATTCACAAACAGCTATAAATACTTCCCATAGAAACAGCATATAGTTGCTGTTTCTGTCCACTCTCAGCCAAACTTCATCTCTGTCCAAATGCAAGACGAGCCTATTTTGGAAACGAACTTCAGCAATGTGTGTATTCCTGCAATTTTGAAAAGGACAAGCTTTCTGAGAAGCAAAAAGCGACATAAAATGCCCTTCTACCAGTTAGATGTACAGTTTGCCTTCACAGCTGAAAACGGCAGTAATTTTAACCTTGCAGAGATCAGGATGCAGAAGCAATCCCTCAGATAAAAACTTGGTAAAAAAGGCGATATTTCACCCTAAAATAAAGTGAATTCAACATCTCCTATCTGCCCAGTGCTGCTGGTTGTAAATTCACCTCACAGTAAAATGAAAGCAACTTGTTTTCATAGTGCTTTTGTCTCGGAAAAGTTGCTCCATGCCTTCGCCACATCAGAAATGACATCTATTTCATTAACGGCAGGGCAGGCTCCAGGAGACAGGGCACGACAAGCACAGTGCAGAATCCTAAGGGTGAACAATCTGCATTTTCAAGAGATTATTGATTTGAGAGGACTTTTGTCCCTAAGCTGTGAGCTTGCCATTGCAAAGCAAGAGCTCTTTTCCAGCACTTCCTGATCGCCAGTTCCAACTTTGCAAAAGCTCACGCTTGATGTCATTTATGAAGTTTAGCCACCTACTCTCAACACAAAAATCAGGTTTGAGGGAAGGTCAACCAAACTGTATGCGTGGCTCCTGCGAGCATTTAGACGTGCATTCAAGACCACCAGCTAGTACTATTGCTGTAAGCAAAACAATCCACAGGCAATGCCTTCCCAAGACCCTCTCAGCAGGAGCAGAATCAGCCACGGCCAACTGCAGGAAACAGAACACGAGTGGTACAACTCTGCTCACAAAACCCCTGACCCTCCTGCACTTCCACAACCGGCAAGAGAAGTGGAAAACTCCTTTGAAAACTGAAGGGATTATGTTTCTTCCTATAACCTTCAGTTCCCACAACTAACAAGACTTGGTCAGATCTTCCCACCAAGGCCACTCTTCCAGAGAGTAGAAAATTTGGGTTTAAGGCAATCTGTGCTGGATCGAACCCACCAGCTGAGCTACAGCAAACTCGCTTCCCCATAAATGTGTTCAAAAAGGAAAAAAAAATAAATTGAAGGGGTACCTCATTCCTAGCAAATCAAATTTTGTGCTGTATTAGGTATTGTTTGTCCTTCCCACAGCTGGCGCAAATCCAGCATAAGTTCCACACGGTGATCTGCTTAATTTGACACTTGATCCAGATCATATCTGTGCTGCTTGGTGGCCTGGTACTAATGAATGGGAATTAGATATAGAAATATTCTTCCATCCTAAGGTCAATCAGGGTAATTATGATCACTTAGCTTTTAATTCCTGCATTGCAGAGATCCCTTCTGCTAAAACAATGCAGGCCCGCAGACTTAAAAATGCTTATGAGCCCTCTCCCAGTAGTCTCCATTCTCTCATTAATCTTCAGAGATTACTGCACTTCACAAATTACGAAAACCCATAGCATCAGACCTGTGAGTTTTGCAAGCTACTTTTTCTCTACTCTTTAGTTCCTCCCTCCGCTTAATGGGGATACCCATCCAAACACACAGGAGGGAAAACAACAGCTCTATAAAAATCACGACTGCAACCCATTTTAGAGCGCTTATTCATTAATATGCCACTGGCAACTTGCAGCAGTGCTGTGTGGAGAAAGCTTATGCTGATTTTCCTCTAACAAGGTCTTCTGTCACTGCTACCCTCTCCTCCGGGAGCTGCGCACATGTGCTTAGACTGGCAGGTTACTCTTTCCGAGTCAGGGTCATTTCCAGAAATCGCTGCCTTCCAAATGAAGGGTAACTTATTCTAGCTCACTCCTTGCTCTCCAGACCTATCCTTGGCCCAGCCCCACACAGAGCGGTGCCTTCCCCTACAAGAATTTCCTCCGGCAACAAATCCCCGACTTGCAGAACCACAAGACAAGAGGAATTACTACCCTTTTGAGACCCGTATTAGGTCAGGAGTTTCATTTACACATACATATCTATTCCCATACATGAGTTCAAACAAATGGTTTAATCAAAGCAGTTCAATCAAATAAAAATATTTAGAAACTAGTTGTTAGCAGAAAATACCACCACTAGGTGCAACCTGGGCAACATTAGCAATGACTTTATAGGCTTGATCTCTCATTAATTCATCAAATACATATATATGACAATCAACATACGATTTAAATGCATTTTTATAGTCTTAGATCTCAACTTGTACAGCAGACTTGGATATAAGTTATTAATTCAGTGATGTGCCAGAGCTGGCAATCAACCATAACCTTTTCACTATAGCAACTAGATGATTTATATAACAAGGAGTAGTACATCAAGCCTGATGGGTTTATGATTGTATCTTGAGCTATTCATCAAAACAGTTTCTCAGAGATCTAGACTTTGTCTATTTTTGTTTAGAGTTGATTTCAGATATGGTAAGTCAGAAATAAGTAACGTTTACAGCATGTCTTCATCACATATAAATAACTGAAATATTCATTTACTTTGTGCCATCTCCATATCAGCTAAGAAGAATTTTAAGAGCAGACTACACCAAAGTCAAAAATCGCTGAACAAAACAGAGCTGCCTATATTGTGCTTACTAAACCAATGACCACAAACTAAACTAACTTACTTATGCACCTGTCTCCAAGGCAGCCACAGAACTTATTACTGTAAACCCCTGCCATTGGAGATCAAATTTTTCAGAAGAGATGTTCAATTGATAATTTGATATCCAGTAAGTACAACATGCAGGAAGTTTGTTAATTTAAATGAGCAGAGGTATCAAAGCTGTCTTTCTATGTTAAAAATAAATAAATAAATAAGTAAAACCAAACTAAACTCTCCTAACTCATTGTACTTATCTATTTATCTATTTTCCTCCAAACAGTTTTAGTTAATTATGGCACTGTTAACTACTGGATTGGGCTGCCACCAAACAACAGGCAGGTGTTGCAGAAAGGAACAGGCTGAGTGTTCACGCTCTCATGAAGGTACGTGCGGATTACAGGAGGAATTTCCCTCATGCCCCGTGTGGTGGCACTTGACCACAGTTTGAGGATCAGGACTCCTCTTTTACAGGTGGTGCCACCATAAAACTTGAGAATGAAATACTAAAGTCAACTGCAAAGCACCCAGAGCAATCCAGCAAGCTCCCTTGATCCTGTACTTGCTGAAGGAAGATGCATCAATGTAAGCAGGAGAGAGCTGAATTGCTGGAGTTACAGTGAATTTCTCAGCTTTTCTGTGGATCCCAGAATAGCAGCATTCACAGTCTCTTCCTCACAACACCTGGCAGTGAAAGAGGTTGGTGGGAAGCCTTGGGACTGCTTCGCTTCTTGGGACCAGACTACTTGCCAAGTGAAGCATTACAAATACCAGGAAGCTTTTCAGACACACTGAAAAGCAGGTAAACCTATTTAAGCAAGGCTACACACAGACAATGGTTTACCTAGCACTTATTATTATTTCTCTCTAACTCCTATCTTCAGTTTCATCACTCATATTGTGGTTAAAATGCCATCATGTAAAAAAGATACTGCACACAAGGTGACAGCCCTCGGGTGGCTGGTGTATTTCAGAAATAATGTCCCTAAAACATACCTTAGACTGCAGTCCTTTAAGTCAGCAGCAGCCAAACTTCTGCTGAAGGCTAATGCATTACACACAAACTCATTAAATCATTACATAAACCAGTCGGAGATTTCCATCCATTACTTACCACTGAACAAAAGTAAATAACACCTTTTATTCATCCAGCTGCTTGCACTGAGAGAGGAAATAATGCCTCTCCACACTGGCTGTATTCTTAAGCACCCAAGATGTATGTATGCACATACAAATGCACACAAGCACAAGAAGATATAAGTATGTTCCCATAAGTACACATTAAGAGTGGAGTAAACCCTCACTTAGCAGGCCAGTTCTAACCTCACAGGCTCCATAAAACAGGACACTGATCTTCACTCAACGTGTATTTCACCCATAACTTTAAAACGCTGCTCTGCACACATATCTATATGTCACCAATACATTCCAGAAGTTTGACTACCCAATACAACATTGCCCAAGTCCCAGAGAGATGCGAGTGCCTTGTGACACCAGACTGAAGACGTGTGTGCAGTGCGGTACGGCTTCGCGATGATCCTTGCTGGCGTCCCATCATCAGCCACGAGGCCAATGCAACAGAAAACAGCAGCAATACAGACACATCAGCATGGCTACAACATCATCTGTTGTAATAAGGGCCTGGGGCTCTCCTCCAAGAACAGCTCATTTCTGGGTCCCATCTCCTCCTCGAACAGCTCATTTCTGGGTCCCATCTCCTCCTCCACACTATTTTCAGATTTTCATCGTATTATCAGTGTTCAGGAATCGCAGAGCAAAGAGAAGGACCCTACTGTTCCGAGCATCGCACCACCTCAGAACTAAAACCACTCTAGGCAGTTTGTCTGTGCCAATCTCCCATTGTTTTCATAACAAACAGAAAAATCCAGACCTGGCAGCCACAGTGCTCTTGCCATGAACTGTCTGTGTTTCAGCCTCAACCTTCTTTCCTTCCCCACTCTGTTCCTTCTGACCAAGTAGTCCTACGCTCCGAGTTGGCATCTCTTTGGCCATTTTGGACACAAGAGCCAGGCTGAGAGCCACCTTTGATGAAACTGTTCTCCAGTTCATCAGTCTCAGCCTATCTCTGCTCTCTTAATAACGGCAGATTTCCCACGCACAAATAAAACCTCTGATTGATTTCAGTGGAAGGACAATTCCCCTAATGCCAATTAAAAAAAAGATAATATCACCCCAGCTCTCCCAGGGAACACCATTCACCTTTGAAAATCAAATCTTACTAAGGATTTTGAATTCTGGTGAAAGAAGAATTCTCAGGATATTTAATGAGGGAGCAAATAGACTGGTGGCTCCATGGAACATAGGCCTCAGCAAATGGACTAAAAGCAGGCCTTCAAAGTTGCAACACAGCAGAAATTCCCAGAAGGCTGCTGGTAAAAGGATGCTACACACTTAGAATTAATGTAAAACTTAATTAGAATCTCTGAGGAAAAAAAAAAAAATCCATTTGGAGGTCATTATAAAAAGGAGGCAGTTATAACAATTATTCATCACCTCTATTTCTGGAAGAGAAATCAGGAGACTCATGCTTGGGGGCATTCAGCAAACGCAACGAGCAGTCAGGTTCTGCTTGCCAGCACAGAAACACTCCAAAGGGTTTGCACCCGCTCTTCTCACCTCCACTCCGTCAGCGTTTCGGAGGTGTAACCAGCGAAGTCATTCCACAACACAGCTGCTCTTTCAGGATCTCTGCCTCTTGCCTTGCTCACATCTTGGGATGACGCTCCCAAGCCACCATCACGACACGTAACCAGGAGATCAGACCTCTTGCCGTAGAGCACGCATCATCTGCTCTGCCTCCTGGCCAGCAGACAATGCTAAGAGCCTGGTGACACACGTCCTGATGCCCTGGAAGCGCCAGCTGGTAGGTCATGGAGCACTGGAGATGATCCATTGCCCCCAAAACCTGCTTCGTGTTCCTTGGGAAAATATCCTATGGACAATGCTCTTGGGAGCCATCTACTGGCAATTAGGAATTAACCATTTGTGTGTCTGCAGAGCCATCCAAGAGCTGCTTGTTAACTCCGTTATCTCAGGGCACCTCCTGAAGTTCTGCATTCATAAACAAAATCTTTCGAGGGATCACCTGTAAACTAGTTGCTTAACTGCAGCTAAGCATTTAATAGTTAATATTTAATACTATTACTATTTAATAGTTAGTCCTAGAACTTCACCTGCTACCTAAACATTATCTTCTTTCTTAACATGCTGGAACTCTAGAAGACGAAAAACACTGTAGAAGTCACGTATTATTTTTACGTTAAATGCAAAGCCTTAGCATGCACACATGGGAAAAGCAGGAGAAAAAAAATCCAGGCCAAGCAGCAAACTGAAGTGCCATGATTTGAAGATTCAACTCCATGACTGGAAAACATCAGGTAAAGACCACAAATTAATTCCCGGGAGCTAGGTGTGAAGAGAGTAGATGGAGATCGCGCTGGAACATCGCCACTGGGACAAGAACATGCGAGATGCATGTGGACAGTCACTCAGAGAAGAGCTGGTCTTCTTCTACACCAGCATGGCTGCGTGAACACAGTCCCTTGGGCTACTGCAGATACGTTGCAGACGGCAGAATGGGGGAGAGCAGATGCTGATGATGCTGCATCTCATGCTAGGATGGTTTAAAATGCTTCCCTACTAAGTGCAGGTCCAGAGGCAAGGAAAGGCTTCCAGCAGTACTGTTGAAAGAGCTGAGGGGTAGTTAGAGTGTGGGGAAAAAAGACCCAGCGAACCAACCAAGACAAGACCCAACCAACTAAACATGTTCAGTAAAAAGGGGTTACCTTTCCAGTAAAGGAGGCTATTCTGGCACAGGGAGACACTCACAAGGCACATCAGTTCTCCATCCCTCACAACAGCATGACCCTCTTACACCCACCTTACAGAGAGGACAGGCCCACCAGCAGGCATCACTCACCCACAGTGCAGGGAAGAGGCTGGACACGCTGGTCTCCACCCTCAGTGCCCAAGATTTCCCAGGGAGGGAGCAGAACACATGCTTCCAATGGGAGCCCTGGCACCCACCCACTCCTACACAGCGTGGATAACCATGGGCTTAAGTAAAGAGTCTGGAACAGTCTCCCAGGACACGGACTACATCCAGATTCAGAGTAATTCAGAAATAACAATGTCTACCAGGAAGGTCTCAAAAGCAGTGTCCGGGGACTCAGAAAGTATCAGGAAACTGGTAGGGACAAAGCAATTCATGTTTATCCTCCTACATTTTGCAGGGCAGAATGTTTCCAAAGCATTCTGAGAGGTCTGCAAGTACAGCAGAGGTGGGTACCAAAGCAGAAAAACCACCCCACATTTATCATGGTTCTAGAGGAAATTGTGCTGTAAATGCATAAAACAAAGAATGGAAGTAAGAGTCATGAAGCCAAGCCCTTGCACCTCACATGTGAGATATTTTATTATCCAGAAAGGCACAAAGTTTGTTTACATACATGCAGATTCAAGGATCTTCCTTGTCGCACCATCTCCTACTTAAAAAGGAGAAGATAGTAGCTGAAACGCCTGTGTCCTGTTGTGTTTTCTACCTGGTTTCAGATTTAAAGCCATACTATTTTAAAATTGAAAGTAGGCCCCAAAAGGTCCTGTTCATACATCATCTCTACATCACTGCTCAGGTTCCAGTCGGCCATCATTAAAGCACCAGCCTTGTATTAAGACCTAAAATGCTGCCAATTTGCTGTGCCCCTGGTCAAGATCCAGTTAGCTTCTTGGTGTGAAGTGGTGCTCTTTCTCAGCCCAGTAGCAGTAATAAGGTTCCACATGTGTTTTTTTTCCCCTTCCCTTCCCCTCTCTCCATGTCCTGCCCCATGCCAACATGTCTTAGTGAGGCTGTCTGGCAGACTTCTCCATTCTTTTTAACGGTTTAAAGAAAACATTTGTCATCAAATGAAAGCACTTTGCACAGAATCTATTGTGAAGGAGAGAAAAGTTGTTGTTTTTCTCCTTCCGAGCGACAATTTTGTTGGGCACTAAATTCATAATTTGAGGTGTCTAACACTGCTAAATTTAGAAAGTCAAGTAATAGCAGTCCTACGTGGGCCAAAGGATGATCTAAGGATGAGGGAAGCAATATATCTTTTTAACAATTGAAAGAGCTGGGAACATTCCTGCAGTGAGAACATGCTTAGCAAATTTCTCTGCGAGCAGGACACTTGGATGCACGGAGTATTTCAGCTACAGCAGTAATCCCACAGTGTTCTGTGCTGAAAGCAGAGGTCAGCCCTAAGGGAATTATATTAGACATACAGTCAGACAAGGCAGGCACCTCAGGGAATAGCTCCTTGCACAAATATGAACACAGCAGCTGCATGCAAGTTATTGCTTCTAAGACGCCACAGCTACCCATCCTCTCCTCTCTACCTGTCTTTTTAGAATTTGATGCCGTCCTACTTCGAAACATCAACAACTTTCCTTCCTGTGCAAGAATCATTCCACATTCAAGTAAACACGGAGTGGGTGGGACAACATTCCCAAAACAAAGCCCTGTGGGCTCAGTCAGGCTGTTGAGGCACAGGTCTGCCCAGTCTTGTCACACAGGGAACTGCCAAGAGGAGGGAACACCACGCCAGATGTTTCTCCAAAGTTGTGGAAATCTCCCTCCTCATCCTCTGGTTAAGCTATGCTGGCCCACGGGTCCTTCTTTGATCTGTTCTCCTGGCTCGTGTGGCTTGGGGAAGGCAAAGAAGAGCCCTAGCTCTGTTTTATTGCTAAGTTAGGATCCAAGGAAAGGAGAAAGCCACACCGTCACCAACAGTCAGGCGTGTGCCCACCTCTGTGTAAGTGGCAGAGAAACGAGGCAGTTTAGAAGCTACTTTCTGCTGTAACTTAGTTTAAACCGATCTGCCAAGAGTCACGACTTATAGAGATGACCTCAAGCCACAGATATCCAGGTGCAAACTTCTCTGAAGCTCTCTCTGGATCCAAGACTAGATCCTCAGCCACTACCTGCACTGTTAGGAGCAGAGCAACAAAACTCTTTTGAGTATAGCACAACAGGGTTCAGAAAATAAACTGGGAGCCACTTGGACTTTGACGTATCCCTCAAGGAGCCATTATTTACCCCTCTACCTTTGCCAGGTGCTTTACTGCTAACTGGAAGAGAACTAAATACCAGCACACGGGCAGGGCGTGTGCCTGTCACAGACACATGATATTACTCACCCCCGTTCTCACTTTCCTCCCAATTATTGGACACCTGTTTATTCTCGGTTGCAGGTTCAAACTTTGATTATTCATCTGGCTCCATGCATGTTGAAATCAGACCTCTACATTGAACCCTGCCAATTTCCAAAGTAGTTCTGGGAGGGAGATCCAGACAAGGCGTCTTAGAGCTGCCTAATCTGGGTGATCCAACATACATACGTACAAATCAATATGCATAAATATATATACATACAATATACATAAATATATATTAGGCTCACTTGAGAGAGAGACAGGGCAGATCCTCCAGCAGGTGATTTGATGCCAGAGCCCGACTCACTGCCTCCCATCACATCCCAGAGTGAAAGACAGACCACTCTCCAAGGGCAAGTCACCCACCCTGGATAACTCAAGGACCACGAGTCCCTCCCCTGATCTGAGGCAGGCAGCAAGTGGTTCATCCACCAAGCTCTGAACTGATCAGCTCAGGACTCGAGATGGAAACTTCTGTCTGCAGGGCCCAGCTGTTTTGGTACAAAGACCACAGCTTTAAAAAAACAAACAAACAAAACAAAAAACCAAACCACAAACAAACCCTGCTGCAACTTTTTGGAGATCCCAACAAAAGCTGTAAGACTCCACCCTGAAGACACACACAAGGCCAGCTGAGTTCCTAAGAGAAAAAAATAAATAATAATAATAAAAAAAAAATATCACTCTGGCCAAGTCCAGACTGGAGCACGTTCCGGGGTTTTTTTCCATTCTCAGCTGAGTAGCAAAATAGTTGAAAGAGCAGCTTAAACCAGTCATTATTCTGAGATCCAGGGAGCACCACACACACATACCTCACTTTAGTTCCCCTCCCAATGCAAGCTCTTATATTATGAAATCTAACCACAATTACTCCTTTATAAATAGTGCAGTGTCAAGATCCTGCTGAGTCTTAAGCCTGAAATTTTAAAAAAAAGAACATTTGCAACTAGTCTTGCTCATTCTGACCACAACCACAGAGCAGGAGTAAGTAGAACTGATTTATAACAACCAGAGACTTGATACAGCTAGAAAAATTCCAGTATGATGCCCGTGACAGGGAGGTTGGATTAAATGTTTTCTAAGGTCCCTCCCAGCCTAGGCCATTCTATGATTCTATGATGAAGGACTTCAGCTGCAAATTACTACTGTTTTGTCCACTCTGTCTTAAAAACTGCTACTTTCCAGAACCGTAGCTTTTGTAGAGACAGGTTCTGCAGGACGGGGCGTGTTGTTCTATATATTTTCAGCATGATTTTATATATATATATATAGATAGATAGATAGATAGATATAGATATATACACACACACACATATATACACATATATACACACCCACAAACTCAGCTTGGATTTCAAACCAAACCCCAGCTCACTTTTTTTGCTGGTGGCACTGGATGCTGAACACTTAAGAAATTACCAACAGCTCACTGACTGTATGCTTCCTTTTTTTTTTTAAGTTAATAAATACAACAAATGCACTGTATTACAAAATCAAAGAATAATTCAAGAGGAGAAGCTGGAGCCTGGACACTTGCAGCCTGTTCTTGGCTGTGTACAGACACATTTGTCTTACCTTCGGCAAGCAAGACTATTGCCCTGCAGCTCATCTACTTCTAAAATAGATGCTCCAAGTATCTGTTTCAGAAAGTTTTGTGAGTCAAGGCCTTTTGAGTGCTTTGAGATCCTGAGAAGGACAGCAACATACCAAGTGTGGAAGTATTTAATAACTAAGAGGCAGAAACAGAAGGGTAAACTAATTACCAGAGTTGTGCAGGCATTTCTAAGAGAGAACAAGCAGAAAGAACAAGGAGAGAGCTAAGTTAGGTTGGCTGGTTAGCTCAGTGGGTTGAGTGCGGTGCTGGCAACAAGGACCAACACCGAGGTCGCGGGTTCGATTCCCACTCGGTCCCCATGTGTTGCCTGGTCTAGTCGAGGGGTGGTGTCCCTGCCCATAACAGGGAGGTTGGACTAGATGATCTCTAAGGTCCCTTCCAGCCTAGGCCGTACTGGCTGGTGATCTGTGCCTCTGAATCTCTAAGGCAGCAGTTTCAGACTGAGTACCAGTCCGCCTGCAAGCTGCAACAAGGCACAAATGTTCACCATGCCAGGGATTATTCTAGCCAGGGATCATTGGGTTTTTTTATTAGGCACTCAGTGGTGACAGCATCTCTGGATGCTGGAAATGTATGGAAACCTGCAGACACGTGACTGCACCGGACAAAAAAGAAAAGAAAGATGGTTTCACTTCTAAACTCCCCGAGCCTCCAGACAAAAGGCTGTGCAAACGTTCCAGCAAAGAGATCCGGGACCAAGCCACTTCAATTCATTGGAACAGACAGTAACATTTTAAGTTACTTTCACAGAATGTACCTAATTATGTCATCAAAAACTATAAAGGCTGTAAGAACACATGCTAGAGCCAACATCTTGACATCATGCACACATGCTTAATGTCTTACTAAATCTTACAAGTGCGAGAATAACATCTTTGTTTAACAACAAAGAAGCAACGCTGGGTTTACTTGTCTTAATCACCTTATGTATAAGATTATTTTTTCTAAGAATCCTTACTCATATGAATGAGCATGTTTACTGCAATGTCACTAAAGCAGTGCTATCCTTCCACTTGCTGTTTATTTCTTCTCTTTCTAGAAGAAGGTTCTCAATATGCTTCACAGACACTAGACCAGGTATAGTCGCTGTTTTTCTAATTATTCATGTAAAAATAGGACTATGACTAACTGAAATAATGCAATATCCCCAAAATAACTACAGTGGTAAAACTAGCAAATATTTTCAGCTGCTTCTGTGAAGAATTAAGCAAGCAGAACCACTGGCAGGAAGATTCAGTATGTTAGGAAATATTTGTGGAAATCAAATTTGAGACTTGAAGCTGTATTCACACTCAAATCCCAATTCCAAGCACTAGCTTAAACCAATCAAAGTAACTAACACCGCTCAAATTTCATATCCTGTGTAGTCAGAACAAGCTGCCTGAGAACAATCTACAGATCAAGAAAATTTCAAATTATGAGTAAGGTCACAAAAACCCTACACTGTTTCAGAGATCATTTAAAGCCAAGCAAATGAGGCTAGAAGCATCAAATTCTAAAAACTAGTTTTGAAGATAATGTAGACATTAAGATATTGATAAAATTTGATAAAATACTTGAAAAAATATGAGCACAAGAAACATATTCAATATAAGCAATGTTCCAATACACACATTTACCTTCCACCCCAACATCTACAATGTCTTACCAGATCTCCAACTCTTAACTGAAAGCATTCACCCACTTCCATGGATTTCTATATATCTGGCTTGTAGACAAACTCCAAATATTCAGTCTTGAGTTCAATGCTAACGACTGATGGGTATATGCTTCAAATGGCACAGAAAACTTAATTATCAGGGCAAATAAATTAGGGCCAGCCCTTAGTATTTAAACTCATCATCCCTGCAAAGCTCCCCATATTTATCAGCATCATGACTAATGGAATGAGTGGTTTTCACATGTCAGTGTAAAAGATAGGTTGTAAACCCAATGGACAAATGAAGAGATACATCCCAGTTTATACAGCCTCCTCCGTCACATCAGATGAGTTGCCAAATTCTGAGAACCTACTACAAGCAGGGTAGGTGTTAGCACCCAAAACCTTGCTCTCTATTTAACAGAGAGAAGGAACCAGAGGTAAATCTCCCACTTACATCCTCAGGAACTGAAAAGTCATGAATAAGGCAGTGAGGTAAAGAAGTGCACTATACCTGAAGAGCAGCATTTCAGGGCCACATCTGGGAAATGATCAGGGGAAGCAAAGAAGAATGTTCAAGTGGAGTATTTATGCAAAATAAGAGCTAGAGCCAAGAACACAAGGTATCCCTTAGTGTACAGGGCCCCAGAGGAAAACACAAGTTTTCAGCTCCCAATCTTTCTCTAGGTCCATCAAGCTATCGTGTAAGACATGTAGAAAGTGGCATGCCTCCGCTGCGGCATTCTGCAAGGCAGATACAGTAAAAAGGTCTTGGCAGACCAGTGAGGCACAGACATGCACAATGAGACATGCCCCAGGGGCACCAGCAAAACCAAGGCTGCCTCCTCTCGAATCCCCAGCTGCCCAGCCTCCAGGCACTCACCTCTACAACCTTTAGGCACACCAACAAATGGAAGGTGACAGCTACACTCTTCCCTTTGATTCCCTTCCTGTAACACTGGGAGCACAAGGAAATAGAGCTGGACCAAAGCAGCTCTTGCTGTGGATGAAGACTGCAATTCCATCAGACCTCATGACGGTAAGGTTACTGTCTCTCCAGCAGTATGCTTCTCAAGCTTCATTTCTGCTTCCTAGCACGCTAAATTCGCCCCCACTCGGCACTGTCTGTTATGCATTAAACCCACCTAACAGGCAGGTTTTTATCCCTTTTACTCTGTACCTGCTTGACATGGAGTACTACCCTCAGCCCAAGCCAAGGAACGTTGTCATGGACGGGAAGCTCAGAAGAGAAATCCCCACAGCAATCACATTGTCATCTTTCTTAACTACTTCAGTCAAACCATCTGAGGACTTTCTGACTAAACACATCCTCACTCCTATTCCTTTTCTGCCCTCTAGATTAAAAATTATGGTAAAACAGAGATATTGGAAGGCACATTATCGCTCCAGCAGGCTCCCAGCAAAAGTTTGACAGCAGCAAGTTCCCGGTTTCCCTGGTCATGCTCAGATGGATTTGCATACTAATAAGAAGAATCAATTACTGCACACTAGTAAGAAGAATCAGTTATGAATTGCTATTTGTCATCATAAACTTCACAGGACAGTTCATAGAAAGGAGGTTTTCAGAAGCCTTTAATTTTGAATTTGAAGCCTTGAACAAAAATCCCCACAATTCTGAAATGTCATAACATACCAGAATATGTAATATAGTACAAGCTAAAGAATTACACAGGAATTGTTTTAAGTTGCACACAATTAAATGTTTGTCTAATTACTACTTCTAATCCTTCAAAGACTTAATTCCGTTTTGATATGTCTGTCTTAGTCTCCACCTAATTTAACCAAGATACTTTGAATGGGAATGCACCACAACAACCAAGAGTCTAGCTCTTGGCGTTCCAGTTCTGTCACTGGTGGTATCCTGCACAAATGGGTGAGAGTCTCTCATTCTGCCTCACTTAGCATAAAGGTCAAAAATGTCATCACTATGCATATATTTTCAAGAGAACAGTGAACACCTGATTCCAGTTCATACACCTCAAAACTCCATAGGTACCGCACACTGTACTACCTGAACTACAGGGTACGTTACACAGTGAACTCTGATATTGAAAGCTAAGATCATGAAAATTGACTGGCAATTTCAGCATCACAAAGTACAAGAGAATGTCGGCTTAAGTATTCAACCGAGCAGGAAAGTTTCTTACTACATAATCTAATGAATGGTTGTAAGAGCGTAAAATTAGCCAATGGACTTAGTATCACATTCTATAATGAAAGAGCTGCTGGCCTTTTGGCATGTTCACACTACACAGGAAAGATGAGGGCAGAGATCCTTGCAGGAAGGCAAGCTCTGAAACTGGAAATGTGATAGTCAGGTCACTCGGAACCACAGCCACACCAGACGGGCCAGTTCACGCAGGAAAAAGGTCCAAGGAGCTGCCGCCTTGATTCTCACCTGCCTGCATCACCTCACTTGGACATCTGTAAACACAGATGTGTTGTGTCCATGCGACCTGGATCCAGCAAATCAAGCCTTGGCAGAGCTTTTGCAGACATTCCTGGGCAAGAAGAAGAAAGAGGGCTTCCACAAGCTGTAGCCTGAGAAAACCAAACATGAAACTGGGAATGGCACCGGGCATTAGCAACAGAGACAAAAGATGACTCTGGTGCATTAGAGTCCAAGTGTCCAATTAGGAAACCATTAGTGCTCTTTATTGGCTAACATCACTCCACCAACTACATGGACACTTAGAAAACGTGCATAAAGCAGGCTCTTGCTAGAATCCTCCTAGCCATGTTTGCATATGAAATAAAATCAAGAGGTGATTTATTGCTTCAAAAGTTCAAGTGGACGGAAGAAACTGCCTACTTGGGAGTTATCTTCAGGCTGCTAATCCCAGCATCATTCTGCAAGTGTGATACTCCCCTTGCTCCCAGCAACACAATCAACTGGGAGGCCTGGGCCAATTAATGAAGCTGCACAAAATAAAAATGTTTCCATTATTTGCCATTTTTACTGGAATGAGCATCTCCTAGAACAAAAGCTGAAATCAAGGCAAAATAGCTTTTTTCATGTGAGCACCACAATAAAGTCATTAGCTATCCCAGAGAGTGCATCTGTGTGCTCTCGAGAGAGCTTAGAATTCCTGACCTGTAAAAAGAAGGGAAGTCTGCATTCCCTTCTCATGCAGAGGGAGCAGGTAAAGATGACAGGAACAAGTAGTTATGCTTACAAAGAGCCACTTTAAAGGAAGTTTGCTTAGATCTCAATGGATGTCCCTTTTGGCACTGGAGATATGTTTTAACGTATAGAAGCATGCGCTGTAACAAAACAAAATAATTTTTAAAAAAAAGTTAAAGTCTTGCTAAAGTTCCAAAGCTTTTGCTGTGACCAGGGATAGCTAAAGGAAGTACAACAAAGAGAAGATGTTGCTTTGGAGCTTTTACCTGAGTGTCGCTTACCTATGTGACTGTCATGGACACCTATCCATAGATCTCAGCAGGCAAAAGACAAAGAAAAGAGCGCAACACCTGCAGTCGTGCTGTGGCAGGACAAGCAGCAGCACAAGTCATCTCCCTGCACTTGCAGGCAGGTAGAACTCTTGCACATATATTATTGAAATACCTTTGCTTTCTCATTCACAAGAATAGAAAAAATATGCCTTGGCCCATTCTTCTGTCTTATAAAGAAAACGCTTCATCTGAAGTCAAGAGTTTTATTGGGAACCACAGCATTTAACTTGCTTAGCACTTTGCAAAGCAGTTCCTAACCTCAAAGCATCCTTCATCAGATGAAGAAGGAAGAAATGCAGCTACTTCTACCAAGCATAATAAAGTTGCAACTTGCACTAATAGTGCTTCTGTAATTCATAATCATTGGTTATACAGGATTTGGCAAGTCAATGACCCTCACTCAGACGATGGGATCTCATTAATTCTGCCTTTTATCAGTCTTTTTGCATCTAGTCTGAGGACATTTGGCCCATGTTCCCAGTTCTGGAGCTAGTCGAACCATCTCTCAAAGAGCCAGATGTTTACTTTAACCGATTAAAAGCACAAAACCTGTCTAGCAATCCTATAAATCGCATGTTTTTGTGATACTTTAGTACTTCAGACAAACAAAACATGAAGAAATAGAACTGGGAGCCCATCTGCACATGTGAAATGCTAAGGAACCTTTCTCGTTTAAGGGAAGCAGGCCACAACAGGCACAGCCCTACTACCAGCTCCACTTCTAGACTACACAGGGGTCTCCAGCATTTCCTTTCCCTGGCTGTGTTCACTTTCCCACCTGTAAACTGGGAAAGGGATGACTGAAAGCTTTCAGTCACAACAAAAAGATAAGAACTGGGCGCCACTCACTAAAGCCCATTTGATTTCAAAGTCTACGCATTCTCCCATTAAGCTCTTTAGGTCACAGCTACTGACCTTCATTTTACGTGCCATGATGCTATTGCGAGCAAAGCGACAGTTCTGTACGACACTCTCTTACTAACAGGGCTGAAAAATGCCCAAGGTAACAAGATGAGTTGTTATTCAGGCATGGAGAAAGAGTGCCCTTCCAGTGTCTCCCTCCAGAATAAGCCTCTGGAGTGCTCATGCACCTGGCTTTGCCAGGGAGGTGTGGTACTGCGGGTGTTTTTCATGCCTGAAAGCTGAGTCATGACTCCAGCCCACAGAAGCAAACCTAATGAAAGGTGAGATTTTTCTTTTCCCTGCCACCCTTTGACATGTTTCCGTGAAGATGCCCAATAGTTGGAACAACAAGTACAGCCAGTGAGCATCCACCGCTGCTGTCCAACTAACAAGAGAGGATCATGCCAACATACACTTTACTCACACGCACAGCTCCTTAGTAATGCTGGATAACGCTTTGCAAATAAATAAACATACCAATATCACTCCTCGGTTTTCATGGTAAGGGCAGAGGAAGCCTTTGGAGACAGATAAACACTGATAAAGAATCTTACCTGTGACCCGTCTATTCTAACAACCTGCCTCTGGCCTGAGCTACATACCAAGAGTCTTAGAAAAAGAAACAAGAAAACCCATTAGAGGCAAGATCTGGGAAATGCCACCACTTAGAAGCATTTTTTTTTTTTTTGTCATGATCCCTAAAAGTTAAAGCTTGAGGCTTTTAGATCCACCTAAAACGTTAGCATTAACAACTATAATTCTGGATATTCTGGTTATTTATACAAAAGCATTCAATCCCTAGGTTAATCCTGCTAAATCCTCTGGCCTCAGCAGTGCCTTATGGCAACCGTTTTCACAGTCAAATCACATCCATAGTCTGGGACTTCAGAGCTTGTGGGTTTGCTGTCAGAGCTGGTAGCGCAGCGGCTCGGTGGGCTTGAGGAGGCTCAGCACCAGCCAGGACCCTTTGCCTACACGATGAAGTATCCAAAGCAACGCTGTTTCAGCAGCCCTGTTGAGAAGCGAGGCGCAAAGAAAGAAACCAAAAACCAAGGCAGAGATTGGCTTCTAGACTCCAGATTAACTCAGAGTGAGATTTGCTGCCTGCCCTGCACAAAAGTGCATTTCTGTCCCCATTCTTGGTGCGACAGCAGAACCCAAAGCTCTACAATATCTTACAACTGGCACAGATGATACAGGACTTCTGGGTTCCTAAATCCTCTTTGGCTTGCAAGGCTGGCGAGCAGCCTGTACTTGAGAAATAGAGCTGTTGTTGAACCAGGAGACTTACAGCTCGGGCTCTAAGGCTTTATTTCAAAGTGAAATCAGAATAGACCAAGAGCAAAGCACACAATTTTCAAGTTATTATGGAAAATATAATCTTACACACACACACACCACCCCCCTTCTCTTTTAAGCGGAGCAAGGGTTTTAACTTCTTTTCACAATCAAAAGTTTTGCACCTGTGCCAAAGGCACATTTGGAATTCATGCAGTCATTCCTGTAGCCAGGATGGGACCAGTGAAATGTGCACACAGCTTGCCTGAAGAAATGCAACTACAGCTGGGTTCCTGTATGTGCATTTTGAGAGGCTTTCTCGTAAAATACAGGTCAGAACGGGAAACCAGGGGAAATAGATACAACATAATGTAACACAGAGGAAAAGGTTTATCCTCGTTGCGATTTGTTATCAGTACTGTTTCAGAGACAATTAAAAGCAGTTGACTTTGATGTGCTAGTTAAAAGCTTGCTGCGGAGTCTGAGGCACTGCATAGAGACATCTTTGACCAAAAAAAAAAACAAAAAAAAACCCAGAACACCACCAAAAACCCCACAGAATTGTTCTGCATTTGAAATGCCCCCCTCTCCAGACATGCTTCTACCTTTATAACCGCAGCCAGTCCCATTTATAAGAACATTCACTACCTGGACAGCTTGTGAAGGGGTCTATATTCTATCAGCATGCTGCCTGCACTAACATTATAAAAAAAATAAACCAAGCATAGATCAACATTATTGATGATAGCTTAGGAACTGTCAGGCCATTGCACACTTCCATAGTCTCACTTTGCATCTGCAGAGGCTGACTATTAAAAATAGACCATGAACAAATCTGTGCTGTAGATGATTCTCTCAAGGTATTAAAAAAATAAATCATGCCTGCCTTCATCAAGAAGGATGAAAAATTCTGTATAAACTGAAGAGAGAAACAAAAGTAATACTTTCAGCAAATAACGTGCAACATGACATACTTAGAAAGTCACCAGTGTAATATCTGAGCTGAATCTGCCAAACTGAATTAAGACACGACAGCCTACGTGAGCATAAGTATTTCTGCTGGCTTTGGTGCTCTGCAAGGTCTCAGAAAAAGCTTAAGTTTGAGAAAACTAGATGGAAAAGACAGACTAATGTTTGGGTATTGTTTGGTTTGGTTTTTTTTAAAAAAAAAAAGAATAAAACCCCGCTGAAGATTATATTGAAAATTTTGTGACATTTAGGCCAATATAGAACAAGGGGAGAAAACTCATGAGCTCTCAATACTTGGATTTGGCAGTGCTGGACAATTCTACTGGCTTTCACTTCATTATGGGATTCAGATCAAAATCAACTTTCTGGTTTTAAAAACCTTTCACGGGCTTACTCTTGCCAACCCGTGAACTGTGGCCCCTGTATCCAACAAGTACTGGCTTTCTGTCTGTCCTTTCACACATCTCACCTCTAACAGGACAAAAACTTTCTCTCCCTCAAGTCCCTACGCTTGCTTTGTGAGTCAAGAACGCACTCCACAAACAGAACTCAACAACAGCAACAAAAAAGCGCAAATTCCTACTCTCACAAAGATCTCTTTTCTCCACCTTATCTTCCCCTCGATTTCTCCCCCTTTCTACTACTGTTTGCTGTCTTGGTACCTCTGCTGACAGAAGTGCTCCACTTCCACTCCAGTTTCAACTTCCTACTCAGTGTAGTTACCTCTGTGCTTACACCAGACTGCGTACGCTATCCTACTTATCCCTGGAGTGACGGCAGATGCTACGTGAGAGATGCTTCACAAAACAAAAGGTATCATCCAGCTACAATGATAGAATGGGGAGGGGGAAAGAAGAAAAAAGACACAAAGCTAAGACTGCTACGGTAGGGGAAGTATAGTTATAAAATGGACAGATTTCAGTGCTTCCAGGAAGCAGCATTGTAATATATTCTCCCGCTGACAAAATATCACCTACAGCAACATTTTTGTATGGGAGTAGCAAACCCTTGATGGTTGTGCTTTGGAAAAAGCACCAGACTTTAAATCCTCCCTGAGCATGCTTATCTTTAGCAGTTTAACGAATCCCTGGAAGAGCACGACAAGGACTAGATCCATATCTACACATAACTAATGTGAAAATAAACATAAACTTTAGTGACTTTGGAAGACGGGGACAGGTACCTTAAGTATTTCCCAGTTCAAAACATTTCATTGCAAAGGTTCTTTTGTGACAGCACTACAGGAGTTTTAAAAATATAGATATATATTTGAGTTGGCAGATTTTAACTCGGGTGAAGACCTCCACCAACATCACCTCTGTAGCGACCTGGAAGCTGGGGAAAAAAATCAAACCCCAAACATACAGGCGAAAAGCTGTAACCTTTTCTTTGATTGCTTAGAATAGGAAGGCAATAGATAGTAACTCCATAAATACTCCAGGTGTGTGTTCATCACATATGGGATATTCACAGCAGGTGGAAAAGAAGAGCATCTCTCTCCAAAAAAAAGCAGGGTATGGTAGGTGAGGGTAAGAATCCTACCAAGATATACTTAGATCCAGATCCTGGAGGAATTCAGCAGAAAACTTTTATTTCATAGAATCATTCTTCTGGCAATGAGGAGAAAGAGGAATGCCAAAATACAGGCTGCGGTAAAGGACGCCGTCTTCTTTCTCTTGCTTTATGAGGTCTTGCTCATTTGCTCTGCCTGCCTATAAATCCATCAGCCAAAAATCAGACCTTTCAACAGCCCATTCTCTCCCTCTGCGTTCACTTTTTTGGCGGCGTGCTCTTTTAACCTTTCACTGCAAAATCTTCTCCAGCGTGTGCCACAACTCAGGGGTTTTGTCCCTCAGACCACACTCCTCAGAATAATAGCAACAGGGAGCCCGAGATTAAACCTTAAATCACGTGTGCTTCACACTCCTCAGAATAATAGCAACAGGGAGCCTGAGATTAAACCTTAAATCACGTGTGCTCTTATATGAATTTCACATGTGAAGCAGGTTAGTGTAAGTATATTAAAGTATTCAATAAATATAACTATTTGCACTATTTCATTGCATGGAAGCACGTATTCAGCAAGCACCAATTACCCCAAGCCTGAAAAAGATCCTCCATGTCCAACTGCTCAAGCAAAAAGCAAAGACAAGCCTGCGGCTCAGTCCAGCTCTGCTCTCAGCTTAGCCTATCAAAAATTTCTTTTTTTCATCCCAAGTTGTCATATGACTGTGTGCATACACAGTTGCTAAAGAGAAAAAAGAAACTAGATAGTACAAAACAGAGGCTCTGCCAACAAATGAGGAAGACCAGCAGTGAGGTCAGTGAAGTACCAGTTGGTCCAGAGCAAGGAAGGGTAGATGACATTTTGTCCTGTGGTGAAAGTGGAGGGAAGGAGGAAGCTTAAACTGCACCTGGCTAACGAGGCACTGGACACAGGAATGTGGTCAGGTCCATATTTAATCAAGGACCTTCCTACGATGGGCTGGCTACTATCCATACTCAAATCACGACAAACTGCAGCAATCTCAGTGCTGTCCCAGTCTAGGCTATAATGATTGACTGAGGATGCTCAGAGGATGTTGGGTCCTTCAACATTGCAGGTGTAATGTTGTCACAGACAACTATGTCCTCCTGGGAGTTTAGGAACAGCAAACGGATGTTCATGAACAGGTACAATATGAGGATGCTCCCCAGCTTCTTCCCCTCCCTGCTTTATTTTACTCCCTCTCCATTGTCTGCTTAGAGATCATCCCATGGACCAAACCCAAGTGTCAATCTAGTATAATCATGCCCGTGTTTCCAGAGAAGCTATGGCAACATAGCTTCTACATTCCATGTTGGGCCCATCTTATCTAAGGCCCATGAAACAAACCCCTTGCTATTTTTTTCCACTATTGAAATTATTTATTTGCCTTTTTTTAAAAAAAAATAATTTAATACCAATACAAACAACCCAGTTACTCTCCCTTAAATCACCAACAAATCATTAACTGAGCTCAGAGTTAATAGCTTAAGAATATAAAGTATAATATATTGTAACAGCAGTGATAGAAAGAAAAAGATTTAAAGAGCATGGAACTATTACAAGTAGTTTTGAGAGAGCTCAGTGTGAAGTCATCCAGAAAACGATCATTCCACAACTATAAATACAGAGTACTAAAACCAAAACAAAGTCTCTAGCTTCGAGAAAAAATACATAAATAAAAAAAAGTAACCCCCACCCCCCTAAACCATTTTAGGGGAAAGTATTTAATGCAGCTATAAAATAGAGAATTTGTTTCTTTATATTAAGTGTAGCTTTGATTGAGTCTGTAGAATTAAAAGACTAATGTTATTGTAAGTAAAACACAAGGAACTGGAATTTGTTTGGCGTATAATCAAGAAATAAGTGAGTCACAACGTCGAAGGATGTGATATGCCTTTATATGGCTTAATTAGGGTTACTTTTGGTGCACTGTAAAATAAAAGTATTCCTTATGCACAGAAACTAAAATCTTTTCATATATGTAGAGAGCTCACACTAATACTCTGTATATATACAACCTCTCTGCAAGTAGAAACAGATTAACATGTATAACACATTTGGGGTTTGGCTGGACATGTTTGATAGGTATAGCTGATTGACAGCATGTTCTCAGCTACTTTGACTGAAGTAACAGACTGAAGGAACAGATCATTTAATTTTATTTTTTTACAGCATTCTAGATGACCTACTACAATCAATCACGTCTATGAAATAAACTGGCAATCAGAAAGCCCAGTCTTGCCAGCTCTGATGATTTTGATCACAAGTGTTATAATATTTGATGCTTTGGTTAAAGTTCCAGCTCCCAAAAGTCAGCAGTTACAAGAGACCCAAAACTTCTCTTTAAAACTAACAGAGGCGTAAAACAGCCAAACACAACGCAAAACTCAAAATCATGCCTCAGCACCTTGAAACTAAAAAAAAAACCACAGAAGAGATTTTAAAAGACAACATAAAACCCTCTTACCAAATAATTTTCTTTGGTTTTCTCTGTCTCACAACATAAACCTTTTTGAGAACTAAGACCTTTTATATATTTGGGACTGGTGGCACCAGAATCCCGACAAGATAGTAAATACCAGCCCCGATGACACTACATAGAAACCCCACCTTGCAAGATCTCCATCCTTCCTCTCTCCCCATCAAAGCCAACAGAATCCAAGGCACTCTGCAAACTGAACCATCAATTTACACAGGTATTATTGTAACAGCACAGTGGCTCCATCCAAATTTCAGTTTCCAGAGCCTCTGGGATAGTTCTAGATTAAGCCTCATATATATAGTTGCCCTAAACACCATAATTTCACGCTAACAGTTCTGCCATTTGTTCCACTGCAGTGGCAAACTGAGACATTAGAGTTACTCTGAACCATATAATCTCAATCTACTCAAACTCCTCTGCCCAGATTTCCCTGCTCTATATATCTCCTGTCAGAAATCAATAATGTAGGCAGCATGCATGTAAGGAATCCACGTGATGGAAAAGCAGTCGTGCCACATCTCACACTAGAAAATAAAAAAAAAAAGCGTAGTAAAGCATATTTACAGGTGTCCAACAGACCAAACGCATATACCGGAGCAGGGGCAAGCAGAGGAAAGGTTATCTAAATGATAAAACAGCCAGTCAAAGGTACTGCAGTGCACCCACGTTGCTACTGAACAGCTAAACGTCTGATCCTGGAGGCACTGTGAGTTTGGTGCTTGATAACCCAAACCCCAAATGACTGGGGTTAAAATAAAGGCAGCATTCACTACCAGCTGCATTAACAGGACACTGAAGACAGCAAAGAGGGAAAAGTCAAGGATCGCTAAGTAACCGAGATGAAAGGGGAGCTTTAAGAGTAAACAAGCATCTTTGGTTTGTGCAAAGGACTTGCAGTCCATCTTTCTAATGGAACCATCTTTGAACTCTATAAAAAACAACAGGCAAGCTGTGATGGCTCAGGAGAGCCACAGGAAACCCAGCATCCAACTGTACTGTAGCTGCTCCACGAACCATTCCAATATCTGCATTCCTTTTCCTTGCTAGCTATCCAACTGCGCTTTATTTCTTCCACAGGGAAAATCTAGTCTGCACCTGTTGCTACTACTTGTAATTTAAAATGTAAAATGCAAACGTGAAGAAAATATTGGTAGAAAGCCCACTGTTAAGCCTCCTGTTAGGATTTAATATCTAGTATACGTGGCTTAATGCGGACTAAAATGCACTAGTACTCTACTGCATATTTGGTCGCGCTGTACGTGGAGCTTTATGAATCCAAGCAGACTTGGAATGAGTTTGTGAAATCAAGTTGCTACCCCACAAGTCTGTACAGAAGATTACACTTAAGTGGTGTCTCTTTTCAAGGATTCACAAGTGATACCACTGCAAGTAATGGTGCAGAGTGTGCTGTAGGCAAAGAGTATTTGTCTAGTTCATCAGCACGCCCAATCCAGAACCAAACCCAGAAAAGGACAAGTCTGTAAAACATGGCGTGCATTACTATTTACACCTCGAATTTATCTGCACAACATTGCCTTATCAGCCCAGATAGAGACGTAAAGTTGAACACTCCCTGTTAAAAAGATTCAGTGGCAAATTAAAGTAGAGCCAGGGGTTAACAATGCAAAAGTTAACCAGAACAATAGCAGCTATGTTGTTAATCGGGAAGACGCTCTTTCCAAGCCTCAGTCAGAACTTGCACATTCAGAAACTATCCAGGGCATCATGAAAAGATAACCTGAAGATGAGAAGAAGCCACTGACCTCCTACATCAGTCTGTGCTTGTTGCCCCTGGTCCTGTCCCTGGGCACCATGAAAAAGAGCCTGGCTCTGTCTCCTTTGCACCCTCCCTTCAGGTATTTATAAACACTGATGAAATCCTTCTTCAACCTTCTCCAGTCTAGCAGATGTCTTGACAATCTATCCTTCTTCCATGAAAAGTAAGGCTGGGTGTAGGACAACAGATGTTTCTCCTACCTATGTACACATACACCTCTTTGGAAGAGAACGAGGACCAGTTCGTTTAATACTTCATCCAACAAACATGATCCTGACCCAAATCAGTGACTCTGTCAGCTTATCTGCAGGACCCTTTGCAATTCAGACTCCCAATGGATATTTAACACAGGAGATAGTGGGTGTTATATTTAATCATGTTTAAAGGGAATAAATTCCTTTGTTGGATTGCTTATGCACAAATGTGAGCATCACCACTTCAACACTAGCTCCACCTGCTAAAATTAGAAGAATATAATTACAGGTCTTTCATGCAAAGTTATCCTAAAATATCTGTTAGTACGTGGTGAGGAAGAGAGATCGCATGATGAGTACATACCAAGGCAGGCAAAAGCGCTTGTGTAGTCACCTGTGTCGGAATATCTGTCATCTGTGTTGGAACAGAGACTTTTTCACATGAGAATATTTCAGCTAAAAGGTGACTCCAAGGCATTCTCCGTGGAAAGGAAAAATCTAAGCATACAGTCTTCATGGTTGCAAAAATATTTTTTTTCAAATAGGAAATAGCACTGGCTTCATAAGGCTATTGCTACTATCACTCTCTGCTGAGCTGCACATCTCAATCCTTTGCAGGCTGCCTTGTAGCATTCTACCAATGTCTTCTGTGTGGTTTTAAAATTCCATCCAACTTGCAAAATGGTTGCCAGTTCTTTAAATGAAGTAAATTCAAGCAGGACTCTGGAAAGAGTCTATATTTAGAGTTTGATTACAGTTTAACCCTGGTAAATTTAAATCAATTTAGTTAGCAAGACATTTACAAATAAGTGCTCATTTCAGTTATGAGCAGGGTTGTTTGCCTTTTTGGTTTTTTTTTTCCAGTTTACACCACAGCAACCTGAAGCAAATCTGAACTAAAGCAAAAGTGGCCATTCCCAAACTAAACATCCACTACCTGAACACCAAATTTAAAGATGATTGGAGTGCAACAAGTGCCATCATCTTATGGAGACGTGGCTTTCCTTCCACCCCTTAGGCTACGCATTAGATGAGTCTGTTTTTCTTCATCTTGATTCCGTAATGCAGCCAAGTAACTGCTAGAATTTACAAAAGCACCTAATGCTAACAGATGTGCTTTTGTGTGCCCCCACTGTGAAAACGCTGTCTCTTCAGGCAAAGATAAACCACGTGGAAGATGCCCAGAGAAGTCTAAGAATGAATCTCTGTGGCAATCTGTGGGCAAGCTCTACCCAGTTTCTAAGTCGAACAGGAATCTTGGTGCAATGTAATTGTGCAGAATGGAACTTGGTCCTTTACACCTTTAATTTTGTCACCGCTGGTGGAGCCCTGTTTGTTCTCTGAGGCTGTTACAAGCATGACCTATCGCATGCACGACTTTAAAAGAAAGCATTTTTCAGGAATCCCTCGAATTTCCACCCGGTGGAGCGACAACTCAAATTCTGCGTGGCCAAAGCAACTGCTGCCTCAAAGCTGAAGGATTAGCTTCTATCAGTACAGCTAATTCCACTCAGGGTTGGTACATCATCCGAGCCACAAGCGCAGAAACGCAGGACAGACAAGCATTTCAGCACTTCTGGCTAGGGGATCTTGCCCTCAACACACATACTGATGCTTGTACATGGTCTCCTGGCTGTCTATACTCCTGTCCATCTGTTGGGATGGCATTACGCCAGCTGACAAGGTAGCATGCCAGCTTCGCTAGCACAAATGTGCCAAATAAAAGATAGGTTGTTTTGCATGCACAGCTTTCAGAAGACTGCGAGAGCGATGTAGAAATTGTCCTCACTAAAGCCAAAAAAAAAAAAAAAACAAAGCAAGAAACTTCTGCACCTCCACAGCTCTCCTATAGTTATTTTAGATTTGATCTCTGTTGCTTTTTCAATATTCAGACACCTTCCCAAACATGGAAATCTTGAAGTCACTGACTATCAGGGATTGTCAGGAAAAACAGGTGGTATTTTTACAGACTCACCAGTAAGACCATTACATGCCTGCAGGAGGTCCCATCTCTCTCTATATATATATCCATCCCACTAATATCCTTAAGAGAGAGCTTTCCCATCTAAGTCTGCACATTTCTTCACTGTTTTCCTTCTAATTGGCTTTACTTCTTCATATTTAAGAGCAGCTCTTCTCACAGAGCAAAACTATGGTTTTTCAAAATACCTGTTAGCCTCTTAAATAGAGCCACAGGTTCTTGTTGCTCAAGCAAGTGTATAGGAAACCCTTCACATCCAGTAGTACCCAGTTAATTTGAAAATTACAGAACCAGCCTAAAGACTCTGCAATATTGTTGTACTCATAAAGGCAGGACCTTTCCTATAAGCACTAAATTAGAAGGCTGGAGAAGCACAGATTGCCTCTTTTCAAAAGTCTGCCTGTGCTCAGAAACTATAAAGCCTCAGTCCCCACGACCAACAAGTCTGAAGAGCCATGATATATAGGGTTTAAGAAGTCAGCCAGCTTGCCAGCTCTAGATATTACCGAGAACTCTGGAAATACCGGAAACTCTTTCCTGTAAAGCTTTAAGCGCAAGCTGCACACTTGCCATATGAAAACAGTCTGCCAAAATTACAATTTGTGATGGCGAGAGGGGGGAAATAAAAAAAATTATGTAATAAACATTGTTGAAAGAAAGTGGGAAAATGGAAAAGACAGTAAAGGCCTAAACAAAGCAAACAGAAACAGCATGGACTGACTCCTCCTGGGTTAATATTAAAGCCATAAAGTTGTCACAGATAAATATGGGAAAGTTGGTTTTAAGAAGAAAAATCAGACAAAGCTACCTGCATGCCACCAGAAGTCTTTCCTGGGGAGTTATTTCTCTGAGGAGCGCACACTCAGCTCACCAGTAAGGACATCCTTAGGGTGGGCAACTTCCATGTCCCGGCACAAACCCTGGCTCCACGTTCCCAGCAGCCTGCTTTTGACACTGGCCCATTGCTGGGCTGGGCTCAGGTAGAGACAGTGCCACGTGCTTCACAAACTCCAAAGATAAAGAACAAGGAGCCATTCCACCCTACTCTTGCCTTTCTCCCACAGAGATTCTGCCCTACGAGCAGAAACAAAAGACTGTCGCTCAAATCTACGTGATCTGGCTTTTAGCTTTTAGCAGAGCTTGTCACTAGCATCCCTAAACAGGAATCATACTCGGGAACAAAATTTCTGACAGCAATAGGGTACATACTGGGGGACAGGGGGGAGATATGGAATGTGGAGACCAGTAGGTCTGGGAAAGGTCTGTGACAGTAAACACAGTCGACATGAAGGTAACAACCATCTGCTGGGAGATGATTCTGATATGCAAAATATACTGAGCAAGCATGAACGAAGAACAGCAAACCCCACCCATGCACCAGACACCATCAGGTCTGACCCCCTCGAAATTTTCATTTGAATTAACGGTACCTTTTCGTAACCTTTCACTGCGCTCCGCAAAGATAACAGGTGTCATCAAAACAGCTGTCACCGTGCCAATCTTCCCCGAGACACCTATTTATCTGGATCTTTCACGAGAAACATAAATGAAATCAGTCATTCTATATTAGAGGGTTCCCAGGGACAGTTAGTTGACTGGCACCTCACACGAGTGGGCAAGTCACTGCAAGACACTTGTAGAAGAGAGCATTTTCCCTGAAGTCTTAATGCTTCAACATCTGACAGGAATACATATATATGTATAGATTGATTTTTTTTTTTATTTTTTTTTTTTTTTTTTTTTTTTTTACGAGCGATACTCTGTGAAATATCAGAGAGAAAAATGTCAGACATACATTGCATAGCAATCGAGGGCTAATGAAGATCCAGGTATTAAATCAATTAAGAAGTATCAAAAGCTACCTAATCATCAAGGAACAAAATTGGCACCACAATATGTAGTGAGTATGGGAAAGCCTAATTTACTAAACATACCCTGCAGTCACATAATTGCATGTAATTTTACCAGCATAATTAACTAATTTAATTACCACTTCTCAAGTGCATCAATTATTGACATTACAGAGTTTTCAGACAGCAGAATTACTGTGTGGTACATTCAGAGAATGCAAAATGCTTTGTACGCCTATTTTCCAGTCACAGTCAACAACTGAGAGAGAACACAAGCAGCAAAAAGGGGGGGGGGAATCGCAAGTGCATCACACAGAGCACAGTTTAGTGGTCAGGTTTAAAAAAGATGAACCAGACAAATCCATGCTTATGTACATTTGAAAAGTCAACAGCAAACAACTGGAGAGAGCAGGAAGACAAAAGCTAAGCACGGTGCTAAACCAGAAAACTCTTATTTCTGAGCAATAAGGTCTATTTTAAATAAAAATCCATCCAGGAAGCGACAAGCTCTTCAGAGACTACCAGCCACCTTTACCTCCTAACCATGGGCTTGACCTTACAGTAAGATCTGCAAGAATATACAGATAGCTGATCCCAAGCTCCATTAGCCTCACTAAAAAGTCATAAAGGTGTCAGGTCTGCCAAGTCTCAAAGCAAGGAGACTCAGGCTAGCATGCGATAAGAAACAATGATGTGCTGGAGCAACCCCCAGCTACACTGGTTCCCTCCAAGACAGGGAAGAAAAAAAAAAAAAGAAAAAAAAAAGATGAGGTATGGATGCATTCTTATAAACGTAGCTTTGCCACGTGGGATCATTACTCAGATGTGAAGAACTATTGATCCCCTGCTTAATGTTTAGACACTGTATGTAAATCTTTGCATAAAACCATTTTGTTTCAGCAATGAGCTTTTCAAAGTCGAGAGAGATGTCAGCATCTGCTCCCCATGGAGTCTTAAGAGTCAGTGTCAGTAAAAAATGGGCAGCGTCAGTAAAAATTATGCCCTGTGTCAGTAAATTTGTTAACAGGGTGGTTGGAAACCCTGGGAGCTGTGGTGTCATTTTCTTTTCCCATTGCCCTCTCGTACTTGACCTTTGCACAGCTGTTTCACAGTATCTGGAGATGGCTGAACTGTGAAATAGTGATTACAGGAAAGGGGGCATTTTAATGAGACAGTACAACCTAGAACAAGAAGAGGGCATTCTTTCATATGCCAGCTGAGATCTTTAAAGTCTTCTTTGTCTTTCAGATTCAATTAAGAACAATCACCACAATCTTGTCCCCCCCCTTTTAGATCTAATGCCCATGTTCAGTTACCCTTTTTAAGGTCACGAAAGCTTACTGGATTCATTGTGGTGATGATTCCAAGTGAGCAGAGGCACTTTGTTAAAACAAAATAAAAGTCCAAATAAATCATCAATGCCCAGAAGGAACTGAAAGTCATAGAGAATAAAGCAAGTGCAGGCTGGGCCCAATCAGTCACGTCTCCAACAAGTCTCTGGGCACAGCAGCGCACGCGGGTAAATGTTCCTTCCTTGGAGACGAATGATATACTTGGGAAGAAGTTCAACTAGAGCGAAGCTAATGCTCCTCTGTCCTTCTAAAGAGTGGACTTCATCTTCCAGCGAGGGATGGGACTTTGAACCTGTTGCTGTATGTTCCTGTGAAGGCCTTGTGAGGCTCCAGCTCAGGCAAAACTTAAGCACATGCTTAAACTTAAGCAATGGCTTAAGTTGAGCAACTGGCTTGAAGTAACGCAGAGCAATTCATCTTTGACTAGAGATGAATGGAACAGGTCTGGTGCACGTGGCAGTAATGAAGCTTCCTCCAGAAGCACAAGAGACACCTTGAACCTTCTTCAAAGGTTCAAACAGCAAGATACAACCCCAGGCCCATCTGGAGCCCTGACTTGAACCCATGATGTCAATAATCTAGGCTGTGGGAAAAGCACACCCTGTGACCAGAGGCAGTGGAAGGAAGAGAAGGGAGGAGGGAGAGGCCCACACCATTTTCATGCTAACAGACGAAATGACTTTTTGCAAGCAAACCTGATGAATGACGCTCTTGGTGCTGCTCGTTCTGCCCTCAGCACACCTGCCACGCGGCGGCTACCAGCAAAAGAAATTCCACTAATGGCCCAGATATGTGAGGGGCTGCACTTGTAAGACACTGGGCCTGAAGCCTTATTCACTGCAGTTGCAAGTGGGTGGTGGAATTTAACCAGTCAGATGAGTAAGTGCATATAAACGAGCGCAAACAGGCAGCAAAAAGAGCGGATGAGTCAGTAGCAGCAGAAAAGAAAAAGGATAACATACAAGAATCCCCCTCAGAGACTGTCAGCCCTAACAGGGATTGTCACACTACTCCAGCCTTCAAATGGCCTCTCGACTGATGGCAAAACCTGCAAGAGGGTTGAGAATCTTTCAAACACCAGCAAGGGTTACCGATCTGTGGGTTTATGTGCGCTACTAGCTGTACGTACTTAGCAATCTGAAATACAAACTAATAACAGTTTGTGCGACGCACAACTTGCATTTCAAACAGAAAAGCCGTGCATTGCACAAACTACCAAAAGTCATCATCCCATACACCCTGCAAGCAGGATGGCCTGTCCTGCCATGCGTGCAGTCACTGACCTAGACGCTCCCGTCACGATGGAGTCTTGAGGTTGATCACAAATGAGGCTGCGACACGCTTCCCTCGCAGCCTGTGAGCAGAGTTGCCCGATTTCCTATCTCACAGAGACTAAGGAGTGGAAGTGGAATCAGATTCCTCTACCTGAACTAGAGACCAGACAGATGAACCGGGAACAATAAGACGCTTCCCAAGCTATCTTCTCTTTTGTCCTCTCCAAGACCTTCCCTGCAAAGCTTTTCCTCAGGCTCTCTTCTCAGACAAATTAATTCAAATTATCCTTTTTCTCACATATTCCACTACCCTTTGGGAGAGCCTGGGAGTTTGATGACTTCTCTTGGGAGGCCTTACTGCCAGTGGTAAGCAAAATCACTTCACTAACTCACCCTGCAACTATAACCTCCCTCAAGTTAAATACTCTTCAGCCTTAATTCCAAATCTGGCATTACGGACAAAACAGTGTTTTGGGGTTTTTTTTCTTCTGTTGTGTTCCCACACTTTCTAGATGCTTCAGCGTGGAACACAGCACTGCAGATACAGATGGGAACAAAGCAAGAAGGGCAGCACAACACTGTGAAAGGCGCATGACCAAGAATATCTAAACCATCTGGCTCTCCTCATTGGCATTCTCAGTATCGCTGTTTTTCCTTGCCATCGTATGAGGAGGGAAAACAGGTTGAATCTCCTCTCCTACCACACATTTGTGAACCAGACTGCAAGAATTGGCCCAAAAGGGTAGCACATCTGGTCAATGCCCGAGTACTCGGTTAATTGTTTAACACAGAAAATCTGTTCTGAGCCGCTCTGGATCTCATTTAAATAGCTGGACTCTCATGTAATTGCTATCCATGCACCACACCAGGGTATCTGAGAAAGCAGCAGCCTGCATGCCACATGTGCTGCCAACACAGACTAGGTGTCAAGGAGGGTCAGTAGTGGGTTTGACAGCTCTGCCAGAGCCCTTCAACTAACCCAAGCCACGGTAGAACTCCCAGGAAGATAAGCATTTCTTATTAGCTAATTCTGCCAGTTCCACACTGGGGTGGGTGGGTAGGAAAACAACCAAAAATCAGTCATAACAGTTTAGTGAAAATAAGGAGGGTGGGAGATGTTTGAGTCTCACTGAGGCTCCTCATAGAATTACAGAATGGTTTAGGTTTGAAAGGACCTTAGAGGCCATCTGATTCCAATCCCCCTGCCATGGGCAGGGACATCTCCCACCACACCAGGTTGCTCAAAACCCCATCTGACCTGGCCTTGGACACTTCCAGGGAGGGAGCATCCACAGTTTTTCTGCACAACCTGTTTCAATGTCTCGCCACCTTCACAGAAAAGAGTTTCTTCCTAATTAATCTAAATCTATCCTCTTTCAGTGTAAAAGCATTAACCCTTGCCCTATCACTACATGCCCCTGTGAACAGTCCCTTCTCAGCTTTCCTGTAGTCCCCTTCAGGTACTGGAAGGCCACTATAAGGTCTTCCCAGAGCCTTCTCTTCTCCAGGCTGAACAGCCTCAACTCTCTCATCAGCTTGTCCATAGGGGAGGTACTCCAAGCCCCGGATCATTTTGGCGGCTCTTCTCCGGACTCACTCCAGCAGGGCCATGTCCTTCCTACGGCAGCGGTCCAGAGCAGAACACAGAACTGCAGGTGGGGTCTCATGAGAGCAGAGCAGAGGGGGAGAATCACCTCCCTCCACCTGTTGGTCATGCTTCTCTTGATGCAGCCCAGGATGTAATTTGTCTTCTGGATTGTGAGTGCCCGTTGCTGGCTCACCGACACCAGTGAGCTCACCCACCGACACCCTCAAATCCTTTCCTGCAGGGCTGCAGAAGGGCAGCCTTGGCTGCAGTGACCATGGAATGGTCAACCCAAACCGTTCTGTGATTCCCATTCATTACACCAGCCCCTCCTTGTTGGTGAGAACAAGGTCCAGCATGGCACCTCTCCTTGCCGACTCCTCTATTACTATGGAAAGCAAATTATCACCAATGCATTCCAGGAACCTCCTGGATTGATCATGCCCTACTACGTTGTCCCTCCAACAGATATCAGGGTGGTTCAAGTCCCCTATGAGGAACACAGCTTATGAACGTGAGGCTGCTCCTATCTGTGTAGAGGGCCTCACCCACTCGGTCTGCCTAGTCAGGTGGACTGTAGCAGACCTCACTATAACGTCACTTGTCCTTGTCCTCCCTTTAATCCTGACCAGTAAGCTCTCGGTTGGTTCCTCATTCACCCCAGACAGAGCTCCATGCACTCCAGCAGCTTCAGGAGCCATCCCACCATACCTCCATGATGCCAATAAGATCACCCTATACTACGTATCTTTTTGGCAGATAAAAGGAATAGCAATAGAATTAAAAATTAGTGTTGCTTACATCCAAGTGAGCATGGCTTCCACGACAGCTGTTACATCCACACAGCACAAAGCTCAGATCAGTTACTTTCTTGTTTTATGCTCTTCAAGGGGTAGTTTCAAAAAGGTGAATACAATTAGGGCAAAACTCAGCCAGCAGACAAAAAAAAATAATTATGGAAAAATGACAATTAGCAAGAGTTTAAGAATATCTTATTAGGTTCCCCAAAAGCCACAGTGTAATGATTTAAAAAAACCCAAACAAACAAACAACCCCACAAAACACACTGGTTACAGAAATGCACCCAGGCTTACAATGGAAGTGAAAGCATCTGTAATTTTGAAAATGCGTACAACAGAAGAAAGAGGAAGGTGAACATGGTCAGTATAGAACAGAAACGAGACACGGGACAAGGGAAGCAAAAAGACAGCCAACTGAGCCAAAGAACCACGACAAATATTTTAAAGTTCATCAGGAACAGAAGGACCTTTCAGAATGACAGTATTCTATTACTGGATGAGGAAAGTTGTCCTGTGAGCAATAACAGCAAAAAGTCAGAAATCTAAGGAAAAGTCAGATGATCTAATACTGCTGCACAAAGCAAAGCCAAAATCCCAGAATAAGCCCTGCCTTCTGGAGAAAGTTCATGATACTTCCACTGTCCAGTTAAAATAGGAGAATAAAGCAAGATTTGACTGCAGTTTCGGACGTTGTAAACAGGGAGCTAAAATTTAGGAGCCAAGTCTTCTATTCGGCAAAGGCCAAATAAGTTTGAAAGGCAAAATAAAGGCTTGAAAGCGACAGAAACAAACCTCAAATAAAATTGAGCTTCTTACTTTGAGATTTTCAAGGATCTAACCCATTTGGCTAGTTCGCCGTTCTACAAATGCTTCACCATCCACATCGCCTGCTCTCAAAGGGCTGATGGACTAGCATGACCCGAGGAGAGATTACAGTGCACGTGCTGCTTTATACCAGCGGGAAATCTGGCCCTCCAGGTTTTGGGAAGAACTATGCTTTATTCCTATTTTTGTTCCCTTACAAAGATGAAAGACGAGAAGAATTCAGAACCCGTTCCAAAGGTGCAGGTGCTCCGCACAGTTCTGCTAGGGGGTGGGCAATATTGGCAGGACCTCCTCGCCACTGCTACATCAATACCACACCTTGGCTCATCAACCAGTGAGACCAGCTGCACGAGAGACAGTTAGGAACCTTGCTTTTACACCAGTCCAGACATTTCCTTTCCACTACCAATTAACTTACCCACAACACAGAAAAGCTTATCAGCAACATCAAAGAACGCATTCCTCACTAACGCACACGGTATGGCAGATGACGTCTCTGGCTGCATCAGATTTTCTAATTAAGCGTGTGGGAGTGAGGGGAAAAAAAACCAAGGGGGGGCTAAAAAATAAAAATATCAAGCAGAGTGTGCTGTGCGTTGTTAGCAGTCACCACTGTAAACTGAAATACAGGTGCCATTAGCAATCTGCTCTCTGCTGAGCTGCGCTGCTCTGGGGCCTCGCTTCCCAGTCAGTCTATTTTTTTATTCTTCTGTCTCATGGAAGGCAATGTAGAAAAGACTCTTTTAGCCTGGCAAGGTGAAGAAATAGCACAGTGATTGGGCATTTGCCTTTGATACCTACCTTCTCACAGTAAAAAGAACAAAAAAAAAAGAAAAAGGGACCAGATAATGAAAGCCATCAATTTCATAGAAAGACTATGCTGCTTTAAAAAACAAGCCAAATGGAAGAAGCAAGTAACTAAGACATAATAGGTTGAATTGCTTATTAACTAGTTGAACAAATAATTAATTATACAGAATTTATTAGATTAATTCAGCTTCCTCCCTCACAGCAGTTTAAAATTGAAAGTATCCAATTGAGTTGTGGACAAATCTCTATTTCAACTCTATGCAAGTGCAAGCACAGACAGTTCAATATTTTCTTTTCAAGTTTTATTGGTTAATGAAGAGTATTTTCACTTTTTTTTTTTTACACAAATGAAAGCACATACATGCACTTCCAGCACAAATAATTGTGCATGTAGTTTAAAAAAATCCAACCAAACAAACCCAATGCCTTTTCATACTCGTGCTAGCAGAACTTGAGAGCAGGAACATTTGCAGGAAGCAAACACAAAGAAGACGTCACTACAGATGAAGTAAATTAATTTTCAGATTGAACATTCCCCAAAATATTGTCCAGCTACAGACAGATCATTATGCTGAAGCATGAACTGTGAAAAATTAACAACAGAAAATATGCGGTGCTTACTTTGCAAGCCTCAAATTGGGTAAACCACCTTAGGACTCACGGCTATAGTAGCTGGATTAATTGCTCGAGATCTAGTTCCTAGATAAACTTTTCTGCATGGAAAACAAGTCTTTGTTTCATTATTAAATCCTAACACAAACTGATGGAGCTATACCAAACAGTCATCTCTTGAAATCCCAGTGGCAGCTCAGTTGAGTCCAGTTTGAAACTGGCAACCTGCATTATTCTGTTTTAGGTATAGGATCTTGTCATGTGCTGCTTTTTGCTGTGTTTAAAAGAGAGTTAATATTTGGCTAATATGTTTATGTTTGCGTAACATTACTGTCTATGTGCAGGAAAGAAAGAAACAGCTGTTGCAAGCCTAACCCTTACTCATTAATCTTTCATCATCTTGGGACTTCCAGCGTTGTATTCTCTATTACAGCATCAGCTTTCTGTTCAGCAGTGGCATCTGAGAGCTAATTCCCTACCAAACTGCCATTCGGACATGCCAGATCCCCTTGTGCTGAACCTGGACACGGAGGCTCCAGACACATCATCACCCAGCAGAGAAGGGAGCAGGAGGAAGGCATTATTTATACCTTACTGAGGCTTGCAGAATCCATCTACTGGTGGCTGCTTGTTTCAAGAGGAACGGGAGGCATCCCACGCACAGCATTTCCTCCTGGTAGCACAAGGAGCAGTTTCAGCTCCCTTTGCATCAAACTGATGTTCCAAGGTCTGCTCTTACTCAAACGCTTGGCAAATAGCCTGAACCTTGGAGCGCCTGGGTTACACCCAGAAACTCACAGATTCAGCAGCAGAGGACTATCTCCTCCTCCTGTTCCAACGGTCTCATCCTTGCCTGATTTTCTTCTCAGGCTCCTTTTGGATGCGTGCCCAAATCCACAGATGTGCACAGGAGGTAGATGGCACTAGAGGTGCCCTTAAGTACCTCAGCTGTTACTTCGCACTGCCTCTCAGGTGTTATTAGCAGAAAACATGCATTGCAGAAGCCACAGTAGGATTCTCTTTATACCATTCTTGGTTTTAATCTTTTTCGAGTTCTCAGGAAACAGAGTTTTGGGAGTCAGAGCTGTACAACTTCCTTGTCATCATTACTAGACCCTATATTTATATAAGCAGGTAGTAAAGCATACACTGGTTTCCAACATGTCTGTGGCATGTCAGCATTCACTGCTGTGGTAAAGCCACTTCAATCAATGCCTCCTGAGCTGTCTTTAGGCCATTCTGGATGGGTCTGTGCCTGACCTGTCACTGTTGCACTGATTTATGTGTGAGGTAAATAGAATGAGAGCATTTAATTCCTCACGCCGTGCTCTAACGCCAGGGAAGTAACTGTGGTGTGCCTGAAGCTCTTCCTCACCAGTCATCCAGTGCCACACATTGGTACAAATAGAGGCCAAGTCACGTTTAAGAACAGCATAAGACAGCCAGGGCAAGAATTATGCAGTATTTCTTCCTCAAGAAGGTGCAGTTAGATTTTCTGATACTTTCATAATATGCATTATAAGTTATTTTTGCAAGCATACACGGAGACACACACACATCAATAATGTGTGTTGTGGAATTCCTAATTCACATACCACTCCTATCAATGGAATTGAGCATAAGACTAAACACCTAAAACAGATAACATAATCCATTTTGAGATGAATATCTATACTTCTTTTTATTTGGTTTACACATGTCCTTCATACTATCTTTCCTTCTGGTGATCAGCCTGACGAGAACCAAAAGGCGCTTTTACCTAGCAGGGTAAATGCAAACTAGCTTCCACGCTAAAGAAGTGGAAAGGAAAAAGTGCCAGTATTATTCCTTGTGCTAAATGTGTTATTTATGCTTACCTCATCCGTGTTTAATAGGTTGCCTCCACACTCCCTCCATAGAGCTACAGATTCTCATTTTAAACAAGGAAGCTCCTGACGGCTTTCTCTTTCCTAGGGCAAGATTGCTCAACTAACAAGAACCAAGATACCTTTTGACAAGTGCAGCTAAGAGCCAGTAAAGCTTAGTCAATCTGCATCAGTCTGTCTTGGCACCTTTCTCTCCCCTTTTCCTATCTGAACGCTAGATGCCAAAGTCTCTTGCGATGATTATGGGAAATTATAAAAAGGGAAACGAACGCAAAAGCAGAAATCATATTAATCAGTTGAAGGAAAATACTTTTCCAACTACAATTGTGGCTGAAACCCATAAATTAGATGACTGGAGTAATAAGACATGTGAAATGGCTTTTAAGTCCACTACCAGCTCCACGCAATAAATTTCAAATGACATCCAGGCTTTTAGAGGAGGGGATGATTTATTGCAGTCTGCAGGAAGAGAGCTTTCATGGATTATCTCTAAAGTGGCAAAATTCTATTCTGAATTTTTCAAAATTAGCACAGCTCAGTTAATGTTACTGACAAGCAAGTCCAAAAGCACTTTAAAAAAAAAGTTGTAAGGAAAATAGCAAACATACTGTAGAATATCCAGATTTTGCTGAAGGAACTACATCTTGTCTTTTCATAAACCAGAAAAAAAAGAAAAAAAGAACAAGAGAATAAGACTTGCTGTATGGGTTGTTCACCTGAACTTCCTAAAACCAAGTGAACTTTCTATGGCAACATACTATGGTGCGATTTAGACTCTGAGGAGAGAATGCAAGAGAATAGCAGGACTAATAGCTGCACTTTTACATGACTGTTAATGACACTTCTGCTTTCTTTAGCGTCTTTCCTACTATAAACTAACCATTCACCTTTTAAAACATGAATTCAGCACTGACCTGGATTAGTTATTGCACTGACTCCACAGTACTTCTAGCTCTGAGATTCCCTCTGCAAGTCACCTTCCCAAAGTCTGATAGTAATACTTAAGTTTCTGGGGAGTTCTGGAAGGAATAAGGGATTAATACAAACATCTTGTTAAAAGGAAGTCCAACTTAACTTGAGGCATAACCTGCACTAAAACAGAGATGGAAAAAATAAACAGCTTTACCACTCAGCCCATTCTCATCTACTGGGGCTTTTGTGTGTTTTTTTTCAAATGAGTTGATGACAGCATCTTTTACGAAGCTAGTCACAGACATTATACTAGCTCTACAGACAGAGAAACCAAGGCACAACCTAGTGAAATTATTAAAGTTGGTGGCAGGCCAGTGACAAAGCCCCAAACTGAACCCAAAGTTTCTCACAGAAGTGCGTTAAACAGTCAGATACACTGCAGAGAGCACTGATTAGAAAGTACGTGATAGGAAAGGTTTCTGAATTCACTACAAAATTTTTTAATTCTACCCCTACCTGTTTTCAAGCAAAGCCAGACACATGCTCCTCTTCATCCTTGGCTTAGGCTATTCACACATATCCTAAATTTATGTCTTACTCTGTACTTTATGTAGCACAAGCCACGCGAAAACAGCGAAATCTTTAAGTGACGGCAACTTCTCTTCATCATCAAGTATAGACAAAATTCAGAAGAAATCTCTTTTGCTGTCATCACTTAATAACCACATAATTTCCCAAACGCTCACAGTCAGACAGACTCAGTCTATCAAAGATCAGTTTGCACCCACTTTGTTGTAGACACAAGACAGCGGACATTTGCTCTGAGTAAGTAAATCTCAGTCCTTGGGTGATGGACCCAACTGAACATAAAATAAAAACATGCCTTACAGGGCTCTAAGCGTTAGAGACTATGTTCAATTGTAAATAGTCACATGAGGATGAAATGGACTTTATTGCCTATGAATACATAAGCACACTGCTACTGTTCACTCACAACTTTTCAAATAAACTACCGGCTGGGTATCCAGCATTTTTCAGTTTCTGATCATGTGTATCTCTTATATTTTAAGCAATGCAGAATGACCACGTTATGCACAGTGGCAAAGTGATGATAAATGACAGAGTACTTAGCGCCACTGAGGCACAAACAAGCTTGTGAATTTTTATGAAAACTAAATGGAGAAAAATAACTTTGATATTCTCTCCCCGCATCTTAAAACAATCTGTAAGTTTTTATGACAGAAGTGGCACAAGGAAGACAAACTGTTACATCAATTACTTATAAATTCACATTGAAATGCATGCAGAAGTCTTCCGTTCTAACCCAGAAGTCTTCCCTTCTTACCTATGCATAAAGCTTCATTTCCACCTATTACTTCTGTAGATCTCTGCACCAGTTTAATTGCTCCAAACCAAAAATCCTGACCTATAGCCTGACTTTATAGGTGGGACCAAGTCTGGAGAAGCATTAAAAGTAGGCAGATAACAGAAGGCTCTTGCCTGACATATCTAACTCCCCTTCTCATTAATGGGCAATATGCCTGCACTGACAGGAAAATTTATCTCGAAGCTTGTGATAAATCAGTCAGATTTGATCTGCTCTATGTAAAATACACAGCCAACACTGATTAAATGAGCAGTGTAGTGCTCTTTCAATAGTGCACCAATGCTTTTCAGCACATAAGCATGGACAGACAGCTCAGAGTTATAAATGAAGAAGAATTGTGACTTATGTTTTCCGTCACTGGAAGAATTCATTGTAAAATATGAATAGAGTAACATGGTTTCTTTTCCCATTCCTGTTCCACGTGTCCATTACTGTGTTTTGCTGGTCTTTCACATTGTTGTAAAGTGTGATAATTTGGGGTGCAAAGAGTTTTATCCACACTGCTATGTCATTTTGAAATACTCTGTAACTGAGACTGAGTTGTAGTGCAGTACCATAACACATTTTTAATACAATATTTTTTTAAAAAAAATAACTACAGTTCTAATCCTCAGTCCTCTTATCTCTCTCCCTCAACCCTTCCTTCCTTGCTAAGAAAAAAAAAAAAAAAGTCTTCAATAAAGGCTGACCAAGTATGCTTCCTAAAAGACAGATCACAAAAAAATCAAGAAACACCCAAAGTTGAGCCTGAGGATTTAATTTCTCAGGCTTTTCCCCTTCCAATACACCTTCGAGGTGGTACCCCTTTCTTAACAAGGTTGCAGTTTAGTGCTTCCACAGACTCTCTGTATCGATGGTTCTTTCAAGGCACTGACTCATGTCTTGATCTAACGAGATCCTGCCTGTCACAGTATCAGTTAATAACCCAAGAACACCCCTAAAACACCACTGCAGTGGTCTCAGCTGGACTTAACCCTCTGTGGACTGTACTCAGGCAAAATCTCGCAGAAGAGAAAGAAGTTAGCACCTGGAATGGACACATTATGTGTAGAAATAGTCATTATAAAATCCCAAAGGAACAAACAATGGATAAGGCTTGTTACTAGTGCTAAGACAAGAAAAAAGTTGGCAAACCAGCCGGAGATGAAGAAATGTTTGGATGGGAAAAGCTGGAGAACTATTCAGAATACAGATATTTACCTCCTCAGCAACAAGGGAAAAAAACATAGGAAAGGTAGGAAAGTGAATGGGGGAAAAAAAAAAAGAAAATAAGTAAGGGTGGGAAAAATGAACCATTTTGAAAAGTGGTGCTAGAAGAAAAGGTGTGAAATTGAGAAGGAGCAGAGTAGAATCAGACTAAATAAACAACAAATGTTCTGACAATGAGTTGCATTCATTGTGGAATAATTTCTCCCAGGAACTGAAGCAGAACCCCATTACCTGTAACACTTTTGCTCAGATATCACTGTAATGAGCTCATTAACACCAGAACATCAAAAACCTAAACTGAACCAAGTGCTTGATCATGTAATGCAAGGTGAAAACATTGCTCAGACAGAATAATACTTCAATTTCTATCACTGTAACAAGTCCTGAATGACTATGTCCATGTTCTACTCTAGTTTACAATGCACAGGGAGGAAGGGCAAAAAGAAAAGGGGGATGGATGTGGATAGAAGAAGGTTTAGGGGAAAAAAACCTCAAGCCACAGAAAAAAGCAAGAACCTTATTTTCCTTTTGTAAATTCAAAATTGAAAATCTTTCAAAGCTACTAAGGTAGTTTTTGAGGTGACCACCACGTACTACTCAGCAAAAGGGAGATACTGCTTGTATTTGTGAAGTACCTTATTTCTTACATACGCTCTCCAATTTCTGCTGAAAACAAAGGGACGTTCCCACATTAAACTTCCATGGAAAATTGGATTAGGCCCTAGAATAAACCAGGAAATAACTCTTGAAATTACTTCGACAGCCTTAAGAAATTGGAGGGAAGCATTAAAAAAAAAAAGACAGGTTGCTTTTATTTTCTCGCCTGACCCTTTGCAGTCCAGCAAGAAAAGACACCAAGTTGCGTGAAGTCTGATTCCATTCTCCTTACTCTGCCAAAAGGCCAAATGACCTCCAGAGCCCTGAACAAAACAGGAGGCATGCCAAAGAATGAAAATCCTATAGATTATGCACGGTACTTCTCTTCAAATGAAGAAAACTACACGCATACAAATAGCACTAAAACAAAGGAATAGCAAGCACCTTCACATCCATACACTGCAAGTGATACATGCCAGAGGACCTTATGTATTCTCCACTTCCATGAAGAATCCACAGGCTTCAAGGTAAACTGCTTTTGACACATAGAATCGGGCAAACAGTGCCTTTGGAGAATGGCCTACCAGAAACACCTCTCAATGAAATTCAAGAAAATAATCATAAAATGGTTTAAGTTGCAAGGGACTTTTAAAGGTCCTTGAGTCTAATCCTCCTGCTATGGGCAGCGACATCTTTCACCAGACCAGGTTGCTCAAAGCCCCATCCAACCTGACCTTGAACAGTTCCAATGATGGAGCATCTGTAACTGCTGTAACTGTTCCAGTGTCTCACCATCCTCATCATAATTTTCTTCCTTATACCTAAATGTAAATCTACCCTCTTTTAGTTTAAAAGCATTGCTCTTGTCCTGTCAATACATGCCTTGGTAAAAAGTCTTCACCTTTCTTAAAAATCCCCTTTCAGTACTGGAAGGCCACTATAAGGTCTCCCTGGAGCCTTTTCTTATCCAAGCTGAGTAACCCCAAATCTCTCAGCCTGTCGTAGAAACATAGAATGGTTTGAGTTGGAAGAGACCTTAAAGATCATCTCGTTTCCAACCCCTCTGCCATGACCAGGGACACCTGCCACCAGACCAGGTCGCTGAAAGCCCCACGGGGTGATACCTCATAGGAGGAGAGGTGCTCCAGCCCAATCTTCAGAGAAATAACAGCCACAGAGTAAGAGATCTATTTCACACTAAACGGACATGGAACTGTCAAGCACCCTAGCTAAACGGGAAGCAAGAACAAAACTGAATTCTGGAACAAACAGATGCATGAATAGTAGCAGTAAAACCAGAAAACACCTCATTAGATTGATCCTGCCTTCTCTTTCAGTTCTCCTTGCAGCCCTAGGTGAATTTGCATTTTCTGCTTATGACAACCCATAATGGCATATGCACAAGCTCTTTAGCTATCAGGCAGCTGCAATTATTAAGGGTTATTTCTTAAAACCTAATGAGCACCAGGACAAACACCACAGCTACAAAACCTTAGACATTATTTTAGATATTAAACTGGAAAAGTAATGCTTATGCAGAAGCTCTTGCATGAACTTCCCAAGTCTTTCAGAGTCTTCATTCTAGAAGGACCTTTGACCAACTGGGGCACTATACAAACATGCAAACATACAAAAAAAAAAAAAAAAAAGGTGGAGTTTGGCCCCAAGAACTTTCAGTCTGAATAAATGGAAGAAACAAAAAACAAGTGACGCAAAGAGGTGAACCAGCCGATAACTCTAGTAAATCTGAAACAAGAGGAGGTCAGGACATCAGCAGACTAGTAGCTGACAACTTGTCTTGATCAATTTTAGCTTATTGTTTTTTAATGGGCATCATGTAAAAGGAAAGCATGAAGATAAACAGTGGCTATGTTTGTGAAGAACTCTTCCCAAATGGCAGTGTGAAAGGAAACACGGGCATTTATCGAATCTTTAATATGAAGGATGCAGAAGCTGACATTGTAGGCTACAGCAAAGCAAAAGTGGCATTTTAGTAGTGAATAAGAGATGGTTAAAAAACTGGCAGAAACCCAGCCTTGGAAATGAAGACAAATAGCTGAGATATGATACAATAGGAAAAGGAAAGACAGAGGAAAGATACAGAGAAAGACTTTGACAAAAATACAGGCTAGTAAAATGATTTTTATATCAGCATTACAGGTGAAGTGGATTGTTTTTCAGACTATGTTTTCTGGCATATTACATTTTATTATATATCTGCTAAATTTATTATTACCTTATAATTACTGATCAGAGTTTTAATTAAGCAAGTAATCTGGAATAAGGAAGCACATGGTTGTATGTATTTATATTCCCTCCTTTATGAAAAATTCTACAATTTAATTTCTGTAAACGTGTGCTTTTTCTACACTGAGCATTCTCTATGTCTGCCAGAAAAATAGGAAGCGAAGGAGGATAGACATTTCTGCTTCCAACATTCCCCCCAAAATCTTCACCTATTTACATCTTACAGCAAAAGCATTCCCATCTTCACAGGAAATGTATTTTCAGAATTCCTTTGGAAATCCATGCCTCAATTTTCCTTAGTTTAAGCAACATGAAGAACAAGCAGAAGTAGCTCCAACTTCAAAACATTCCAAACTGGGCAACTCAAGAAATTTGACAAGCTTGTTCAAATTTCAGCAGTATGATTTTGTTTTTTAAATCGAAATCTAATGCCATAAAAGTTAAAAACAATCAAGTAAATTATTACTCATCAGTTTTAGTCTTCTATAAACACTTAAAATTTCTTGAAAACTAAATAGAAGGTTTTATTTCCGTGTTCAAAACGTGACAGTTTCAGCCATCTTAAAGCGTAACTGGCAAACATAAAACCTGTTTGATCCAGTCTGAAATAATTCTCCCTTTTGGAACAGTGAGCAAACAAAGAAACTCAATTATTCAAATATCCACCTAAGTTCAAAACATTCGGAATGAAGAACAGCCTACTCAAACTTAGCAGAGATCCCATTTACAGTGTTTTTCTTTGCTTCTGAATCTGCCTGTCTCCAGATACTTGTATCACACAGAAAACTATGTAAAACCACAGTTGAACCCACAGTCAGTATTGCTGCTGGTTTTTTTCCCTGGTGACATCAGGTTTTCTACAAATCAACAGCAGGATCATATTTTTCATACACACTACTTACACTGGGCATACTACAAGAGGAAAACTCTTTTCTGTCACTGGAAAAAGAGCTAATAATCACATTTTGGTATGGAAATGCACTTTGCAAAAACCTTTGTGAAACTCATTTCTACTCGTGTATGTGGAAAAAGAAAAGGTAAGGACAGTAAGTTGATTTTATCTTGTTCAGTTCTGCCCCCATTTAAGTACATTTCTTTTCTACAGGCAGGTTTCATGCCTTGTGTTTTATTGCTGAAGAAGTTTAGAATTTAGATGGTCAAGCGATCCTGCCTTTATAAAAGTATTTGGGGACATACATCACCTAAAATATCAGTTTTAGAAGACAAACATCTTTGCTACAGGAAGGGACTATGTGGTGGCACAGCTACTCTCAGCAGCATCAAGAGGTTTCAAAACTGCAAGTATGCCATGGGTTGCAACCCAGGACATTTGCGTCCACACCATGAAATAAAGCCAGTGCCAAGAGAGAAATGTTTCTCCACACATAGGACTAGGTACTGGTATGGGTGTTGCAACCCAACGAGTTCTCGTTTTCTGCTGCAAGCCCCCAAAAAAGGGCTGTGGGCACATCCAACATCCTAACGGCTCCTAATTTCAAAACACAGTCAAACCCATGTTCAAATTCGAGATGACTCCGGTGTTCTGGGCTCACTCAACGAGTCTGGAAGTCCAGTCATTTATGAGCTTCCCATACCAAGACACCTCAGTCACAAGAGAAATCTATTCCAATGAAGGTGCCTTAATGCTATTTTGTAGAAGGCCAGAACTGCAACTACCACGCAGAGGAATGAGCACACCAGATGTGAATAACAACAGCTACCTTAACCAGCAAGCGTGGCAACAGCCAAGACTGAGGCTCAGCATCGCTCAGCAGCAGCATTCACACACAAGCTGGCCGATTTACGACTTCCAAATCAATATATTCACAACTCATAACATGCCATTCATTCTTCTGAACTAGGCAATGATATTCAATAAAGCTCAGACCCTTCTCCCATACTCAGCTGGAGAACATGAATTATTTAATTTCTTGGTTGCCTTTGTGTGTGTAACAGGGGGACCTAGTTTCGTTTGGCTTGACAGTTGTATTTTTGTCTTTCAAAGCCTTCATGCAGTTCTTGATGTGAAAGTTTAGCTTTCTGTAGACAACTGTTCTTTCAAATTAAAAGCTGCATGAGTTTTTGTTAATATAAGGCTTTATATTTAATTTTCCCTTCATAGTTCACAAAACGGCTACTTCTGTAATTCATTCCATGTTACTTCATAGAGAAGATTACTACTGCAGCGTACACCCATCAAAGTCATCTTTCTCATCAACAAAACGTTGTTTGTAGCAGCCACACATCAATGAAACTTCTTCAAGCCTGTGACTGTTGCTTTTTCATAATTATATTTTCTAATCCCCCTTTACACTCAATTCACTTCCTGGTACAATGCATTAGCATCCTCTTCAAATCCATTAGCAGTACCACGAGATTCACAGCATCTCTCCCTCCTCACAATAGCGTGTTATTAAGTTACCGTACAGCAGACCGAATACTATGAATATTTTAAGTCTGCTGGATGTACCCAATCAGAGAAATCAATCCCAATCTTTTACCATATTGGCAACATTCTTAGAGACACTTCGGGGCTTTGTTAAATTTGTGTTGCTGGCACAACGATATATGGTGTATTTCGTGGACAGATTTAATATGTAGTACAATGGTAAGAACATAATCTCTCCAGTCCTTTTCAGCCCATAGCACTTGAAAGTGATCAAGAGAGGTGATTCTGCCCCTTTACTCCGCTCTTATGAGACCCCACCTCGAATACTGCATCCAGTTTTGGTGCCCCCACCATCAGAGGGACGTGGATCTGTTGGGGCATGTTCAGAGGAGGCCACAAGGATGATCCAGGGGCTGGAGCACCTCTGCTACAAGGAGAGGCTGAGGGAGCTGGGATTGTTCAGTCTGGAAAAGAGAAGACTTCGGGGGGACCTAATAGCTGCCTTCCAATACCTGAAGGGAACCTCCAGGAAGGCTGGGGAGGGACTTTTTACAAGAGTGTCCAGCGATAGGACAAGGGGAAATGGGTTTAAGTTGAAGGATAATAGATTTAGATTGGACCTTAGGAAGAAATTCTTCAGTACGAGGGTGGCAAAACTTCGGAATAAATTGCCCAGAGAGGTTGTGG
>NW_009735979.1:0-3309 GCF_000703405.1 Apaloderma vittatum | reverse complement strand
GGAGCCTTGAGTAGCCTGATCTAGTTGAGAGGCGTCCCTGCCCATGACAGGGAGGTTGGACTAGATGATCTCTAAGGTCCCTTCCAGCCTAGGTCATTCTAGGATTCTATGACCTCAGTCAGGTCCAGTATCTCAAAGGCATTCAGTAAAACAAAACGAACTCATCACGTGAGTTGCTGTTAGGAGTACCAGGTGTCAAAGATATTACCAAAACAATTAGTAGGATGTTTCAAAGCACTTCACAGAGTCTAGAAGTGGGTTGACTTATGCTAAAGCCCTTTTGGGTTTTGCTTTGTCCCATTCCTCAAAAACCAAGACTTATTTTGAAGCATTTCAGGCATTTTAGCAAACCAAACGTTCATACTAAAAGTCACTTAATGTTTTTGAATTAATGGTAAAATCAGAAGTTGACATGAACAGGGCAAACCCCATGGATTACTCTCCTGTTCCCCCTTTGTAAGTGCAAATCCAAACCAAGACTGACAACCTGATGTCTAGCACAAGCATAGAAGACACAGATGACCTCAGTTCTTCCCCAGCTCCCATGGGCTCCCACCAGCGACAAATTCCACAGCTTTTTCAAAGGCATCAGCAAGAAGAGCCCTCTCCTGAAGACTTTTTCCATGCCAGAAATCCAGGTGGGTTTACAGATGGGTTCAGAAACTCCTTAGGTGGCATACAAAGCCTCTGTGTTTTGATCTAAGGGCTTTGATCCAATACAATATATGCCACAGCAGCACAGCTTTTAATGCTATTCCAGTGCGTAGCCCTGCAATGAGTCTGAGGCATTCGGCTTGGCAGTAACCAGTTTCCCAGTGTTAAGAGTGATGATGGAGCCACACCAGCCTCCTGCAACTTCCATGTGAGCAACATGGGGTACGTGAGCAGAAAGCAGCACACAAACACATGCCACAGCATGAGCTTGTCCTTTCCTTTTTATCATCCCCACTTCAAAGTCGAGGCAAATTTTGTCCTACCAGTTCTTCCAGCATGAGCTACCCTTTGTTTTCATTCATTCTTTTACTGCTTTCACTATTCCAAAAGCCACATTTTGTCATTTCCCTGTTGCACCTGGGAAATGCTTGTAAAAAAAGCTTTAAACATCACAAAACCCACCCCAACAAGTAAGCAGTTCTATATAAAATGTTTAAGCAAGATAACTCCTACCCTCAGATAAACTCTTTTTCAGAGTGGTCTTCTCCTCTTCCCCGTTTCACAGCTGACATGCTCAAAGCAAATTAAGGGCAAGCAATTTGCCATCATTAGAACACTTTCCTCAGACTGAATTTGAACCCTTCAGGTTTCCAGCAGTTTGCAATATCCATTAAGCTACAGTTACGGGTTTGGCATGCCTTAGGTTCCTGCAAAACAGCAATGCTTCTGCTGCACAAGATGACTGTTATCAAAACAGATGCTGACATACCAAATTTTTTTCCTCAACTAAGAATAGCCAAATGCTCTCACATAGTAGGAAAGCCAACCTCCTTGAGCGGTCTGCATCCTTGTTTGGACCACAGCTGTGTAGACATCTCACAAAATAAATAGGATCAGTTATTTATTTGTTCATTTTATAGATAGGAAAGTGACTTATATCATATTTGAAATCATACTAGTAGCTGCATCTGATAGAAAAGTACTTTTGTAGCACTTTATGAAGGTCTTATCATCAAAATAGCAATCTACCAGTCAAGAATACTAGCCATGAGGTAAAAGCACAAACCACAGAACAAATAAATGGAATAGAAGTACGATGTCAGGGTTTAGGGGATGGAATCACTGTTCCGTTAAATTTGAATTCATTTCCCCAAAATTCCGAGCACACTGGATGCAAAGGGTTTCTATTTATCACTCCAATTTACTATTGCAAATTGCACGTGATTCAGCTGTGTCCGCTGAGAAAAAGAGAGCGCACGAGCAAGCAATCAGCAGTGCAGCTCCCGATAATCAGCCAGATCAGCCCCCATCAAAGCACAGAACCCAGTGCTCCTCATCAAATTCCGCGCTTCCCTCCCAATCCCCTTTCGCAACCCTGAGTGAGACAGCAGCCACAGCAGGAGACGTTCGTCTCCCTAGTTAGTAGTAACAATCATAACTACACACAAATAACCTCTCTGTCCCATCTTCTCAGTGTAAGGCATACAGACTTCAAAGAAATTCCTGTAACTAAAGCCATGACACACTATACAAGAACAATGAAAGAGCTAGAAGCACCATGGAACAAATCTAGCGGCGACTCGCAGTGGGAGTTATCAAAGCTGCTTAGTAGTTGACCTGATAATCAGGTAACAAGAGTTTGGTCAGGAAAAAAAAAAAAGCCTCATTCTATCCAGGTTCTGCAAACATTTGTACAGAATTTGGTAAAGCGCAAATGTTAGAGGGTATACATACTGCCTTTACAGCTTTTGTGTGTTTACTCAGCGGGCATGTTTGCTTTTACATGCAGGCATATCCTGCTCTCAGAAGAACAGTTGCTATTTTTAGAGCTTTAAAATGTTTTGTGCCTCTTACCGACAAAGGTAATACATGCTATGAAAAAAAAAAATATTCAGTTAACGGGGTTGAAAATCCACAAGTAATTCACGATTTGCAGTGCTTCAGCAGGAATCAAGACAATCATCCTAGAATTGAGTTTTGCCCGTAGAACTTCATGATAGACTGTGTTTCATAACATCGCAGCATCATGAACACTTTATTTCTTTCCTCTGAGAACACAATCCCCTCTATAAACGCTGGCTGACAAAGCCTTTCTCTGCGGCAATAAGACCGAGAAGCATGTCCCCATTTTACAAAGAGGAAGAAGCAAGGTCTGAAGGAGTTTTTCAAGCATTTCAGAGGCTAAAAATAACAAAAAAACAGATAGCAAATGCTTTACAGAGAAAGTCAATAGAATTACCTTCATTTTCCTGAGGTTACTGAACCGCCCACACATCTTTTACACCTTGCTGACCAGATGACTCTCACAGACTACCACGATGCATTCACCTTTCAGCCGCGCGGCACCTGAACAACAAACCTCACAAGTAGACCAACTGTTCACACGACCAAGAAATCCGACACATTCTGGGCATACCGTGCGCCGTACACGTGCTACAGACATCTGTGCAGCTTCACACCCAGACCATCACCGGCATGCTGGGCAGCATATTTTTTTTTTTCGTATTCAGGAAAGGAACAAGGTTAGGAACTTCCAATCTCACAGCTGGAGTTACAGATTCAAAATGCAGAGACTTAAGTTCTGCCCTAGTTTAATATTCACTCACTGTCCACCTTCTTATCTTTTCCGCTCCCTTTTCTTCTGGCCTTTTTTTT
>NW_009735978.1:8592-20918 GCF_000703405.1 Apaloderma vittatum | reverse complement strand
TAAAGTATATATATAGAAATATATATATATTAATATATGATATTTTGAAATAAAAGCCTCATTCTTCAAGAATTGAATAGTACCACACTTTGCTGCAGCTGCTGTAATTTTTTTTTTTTTGTAATGGTCTGGAAGAACCCTACCTGTTTCAGAGAGAAATGTGGCAGTGAAGAGGCAAAGCAAACCTGCTGCAGTACAAGGACACCTGAGAGCTACACAAATCCCACTGATGCGGCATCCAGAGCTTCCTGTTGCCTTCGGCAGAATCTCGAGGGCATTTGTTGTCCCACTTTGTGTTCTGGAGGTTTTTCCCCTTGTGCAATACTAGCATGCTGGCTTTGCTTCATTAACCATACTTGATTGATATATAACAATGATAATTCTGTCCTCTTCCAAGAAAATATTTTTAGAGCTGTTAGATATTCCATGAAGAAGAGATGGACAACTACTGAGTGAAGTACAGTATGTATTAAAAGTTTATTTGACAGAGTTTGGTAGACTGTGATCTCCCTTCTTATTAAAGATGTACTGTACATACAATGTCTTCAGACTTTGTATAGCTCATAAAGACTACACTAAAAACCCAGTAACCATCGCCAAAGCTTTGCGTTGTTGGCTCCCTAATTCACTGAAACAACAACAAAGCTGTTTCTTTCCAGACCAACATGCAAGAGTGCTTTTACATGCGGTTTGTTGGATTTGGGGTTTTTTTTACAAGCCTTTTGCAATTGGTGAACCAGCATTTCAGCTAAAGCAAATGCCTCTGTGGACACTTCAAATGCTCAAGCACACCAACACCAAGAGCCTGCCTGGCTCTGTGCTCTTATCCCACAGGACTCATGGGAGAACAACCTAAATTTAATTTTCCCTCATTGCAGGCCAGGCTAATTCTCACTGAGAGCATTTGCCACCAGCTAAAAGCAGAGGTGTGAGTGATTCCATGAAACAGCAAACACACAACTGTTTGTGGTAAGCAAACTGTGTCTGAGCTGTGCTTTTGTTTCATGAGTAGTTTCTTTCAGTTTAATTCTAATCTGTCTCTTGCTAAGGTGAATTCAGCTCAGGCGAGGTGCTCTTCGGCAAGGATGCGTCCACAGAGACATTGATCTACTCACTGTGAGCAGTCTGAATTCACATTTCTAGCTAAGCTGTTGCCGTTCACCATGCAGCCTGGCCCTTGCGTTGCTGAAGAAAGATCAAATCTGAGGGCTGAAATGTGCAAGCCTAGCTCACACTCCCAGGCACGTTTGTGAGCAGTCCAATTAATTTCAGGGGGTTTATTCGTGTGGAAAAGTATCTGGCTGTCACGCATAAGTCTGTGCAATCTACCCTTCGGTACGCCTAATGCTATTAAATCAAAGAGGAATAGGGAATTTTAAAACTTGTTCTACCCAATCCAGCTTCATTTCTTTAATATTTCCAATTTCCTTTCAGCTGCTTACCTGTCTCTCACAGGAACCCTTTGGCCATGGAGATCACTTTTAATCTGATGCAGAAGAAGAGCTGCACTTCCCGACCTAGAGTTGGACAAAATTCTCCCTATAACTTACTTTCTTTCTCCTTCAGGGCAACCCCTTCAATCCCTGATGCTTGAACAGGCAGAAATTACACTGTATATTACACCGTAATTGCACTGTGTATTAAAGCAGCTACATGACATGTCACGCCATCCTCCATGCCAGCTTTCCATGCTGGTCCTTGCCTGATGCTCACAGTGGAAATGGATACACTATTTCCAAGGTCTTCTAGTACTTCCCCTTCAAAAAGATCCAAGAGTGGAGTGTTCAGGGAAGAACCTTGGTTTTCTTCTGTACACAGGAAGACTAAATAGGAGCATGAACCCCACTGCCAGTGGTAGGTCCTAGCACACAGACACCAGCTTCACTGGTGGCTCAGCTGCATAGGACATGTTTTCTTGCCGCAGTCACCCGCATAAACCACGGAAGACACCTACATCAGAGATCTGGTCTGCCATGGCCACATGTCCCTAGTCCCATCATCTCAGTTTGGAGAGAACCACTGCCTTCCTGGTTATCCACAGATAGGAATGGTCCTAAAATGACACCACCAGACCAGCGCCAGGCTTACCAGCCACCAGCAAGAAGAAACTCTTTCAGAACAACTTTTTTGTTTAATTTTACTAGAACAGCACTTTCTAGGCCCTCTAGAGTTAGGAAGACCTTGGTGCCCTAGGATCTAGACCCTGCCACCAGGAGACAGCTGATTCAAAGCCAAGATATGTTATCATCCCTTTACCGGTAAGAACTGAGGGACACGAAGCTAAATGGCCACTCCAAATCACACTGGGGGGCTATGGAAAATTGAGCAAAAATTGAATGTTGGTTTTCTTATTCCTATTCTACTGCTACTCTGTATGAAGACCCACATGCAGCAAACTAACCTGTGGCCTCTTGTACCCTTTGCCAAAGCCTGAGATACCACCACTGAGAGGTATTTACCCTGTAGCAGTGTGTCTGACACAGCTCAGACTGTGAGTAGGTACCAATGCTTATGCCTGAGTCTATGAAATGTGTCTGTTGAGATTGGGATATATTAGACTTGCTAAAATATATGAAGGAAATGTTGCCATTACCCCAGCAAAGTTTCTTAGAGATGTTTATGAATTTTTCTTTGCCAGTAGGCAGCCTCAAATACCATCACACCAAATTCAGTAAATATCTGCGTCTCTTTGAAGTTGCTGCAAAATCTGCTCACGAAGTGCGGCACTGAGAAATTGCTGTTTTAATTAAAATGTTTTAGAGGGGAATTAAGGCCTTTGCAAAAATAATGACTAATAAAACGTGAAGTCAAATTAAGAGCTTGGTGCAGCTAACCTTCATTGTTTCAGTGAACCAAATTGAAAACAATAATAAAAAAATTCAACCAGCCTGGAGTCACAATGATGATGTATTTCAGTGATTTGCACAGTAACACAGTGTGTAGCAGGAAGATATCAGAGCTGCTTACCTTGTCTGATGGAAACCCAAAGCATTTCAGGTGTGGAGTGAATGGGTGCCACAACCTCGTGAGAAAATGGGAGTCATGCCATTCTCTGCAAGGTATATACCTGTAAAGGTATTTACATCAGCAGAAGAGAAAGTTAATGTTCCTGCTTTCTGGCAGAAGTCTAGAAAGAGACATGTCAGGGGAAAAAAAAAAAAAGACAAATATTTGTAAATGCATTGAAGATAAGCTTAGATTTATGTCAGTGTTTCTTCTTCAGATGTGTGAAACTAAGTTATGTAAAGCTAAAACGTACAAGTTGGAAAAAAATATCCAAAAAAATCTCCCAAAACATAGCTACCATCTGCCTATTGATTCAGAAAAATCTAGATTATGTGCTTCTGTCCAAAAATCTCTGATAATAAAGAGCTCAGTGTGGTATGACTTGATACTGTTTTGAATATCCTACGTGCTATATTTGAAGAAAAAAGAACCATAGAGAGAGTCCACTTCTATAGCCAACAGCTACGAGCAGCATGACGTGCACTCAGGCTTGACATCACACAGAGAAAGGACCATGAAAATTTACTGAAGGTGATGCAGTTTATGCCGAGTGATGCTCTTATCAAACCAATTAACAGAGTTTGCAGATATTTTCAGGGGTGTATTGCCTGCATATTTTCCTATTATAAAATGATTATTATGTCATGTTCCTAATTCTCCTCATTTGCTGCTTTTCTCTTTCACTGTCTGGTCCAAATATAGCTACAGATCATGGAGAAGTTGTGGAGGAGATAAACATACATGGCTTGGAAAGCACATCCATTTAATCTGAAAGTGGCAGTCTTCATTTCTTCATCGGTGCCAGGATGAATATTGTGGCCTAAAATGAGCTTCTCTTTTACCAATACCTCAGTCACATTCCAGTAAGCAGGGTTTAGAGCTTGCCTGACAAAGAAATGGGTCATGCTTCTTTGCCTGGTGTTCTATTTTTTGTAAGAGAAAAATAGAAACACATTCCACAAATAATCTTTCAGGTAGACAGGAGGAGATATGTGCACAGGGCAGTTGGTTTAAGGCTGTCAACACTTTTTCTAGTTCACCAGTTTGAATTCAGATCATAGGCCTGACACATATTTATGGTTTCTTCTCTGAAATGCTCACACAGTCAAAACACTTAACTTCACAGATATTTATACTTTATACAACTGTGCTCCTCTAAGGAAAAGAAACTGAATCCTCTGCTTTCCAACTAGGAAACTGAGACTCATAAGACTTGAGACCTCCCCCAGGTTATGTTAAACAACTGGAGCAGTAGAGCTGAGGACTCCTGAGTTTTAGGTCGTCACTGCAGATGGTTCATCCATGGTTCACATCAGTGAAATTTCACTGGCAGCAGGTCCTGGTTTTTAACTCAGGCCACAGAGAGAAGAATGAAGATGCCTGCAGCCCCATCCAGGGAAGTTTTTAAGGCTGGGCTGGATGGGGCTCTGGGCAACTTGGTCTAATGGGGGATGTCCCTGCCCATGGCAGGGGAGTTGGAACTGGATGATCTTTAAGGTCCCTTCCAACCCTGCCATTATATGATTCAGTCAAGTGTGGACAGTTGTCTGCAAGCACCAACTGCTCAGAGCTTGTTCACTTCCGTGCAGCTGGGATTTTCAAACCACTTGTACATGGAAGACCACCACTAGAACTGCTCCAACAACTTCTGCTCCCACAGGGACATAGTGACACAGTCCTGCCCTAGTTTGGTTTCATGGCTCCATAGCAGAAGCTGCTTCAAGCCATTCAGATCAGAGCAGTGATAGAAAAAAAACCACATAAATGACTGTGCTTAACTCTGGTGGTCTGAAAAACAGGTGTAGCCAATAGTCTTTTGGAGGCCATGATTTCTCAGAGCTGCCCGTTTGATGAAGTAATTTTCATGTAAGGGTTACCTTTGAGCAGAGAAGTCACACATTCTTGCACACTAGAAAGTGCCTGAACCAGCCAACAGGAAGACCAAGTAACTTGCTCTCAACTGAAAAACTTGAGCACCAGTGCGAGGGGAGATGACACTACACAGCGTTAACTAAGTCATGTTTAAAACAAACCTCTTTATTTTTGACAAATGTTCAGCTGCAGGCACATTGGCAGATCTTTGATAAAGCCTTCTGCTGTTGGTTGACAAGGACCTCTAATTCCTGAGTGCAGCTCAGAAAGGCACAGAGGACTTTCCCACATGGCAGGCCTGGGTATGACATCTTTTCATCCAACACTCATTGTGGGATTATTTTTGGTTTCCCATCCTGCGGCAATAGGGTCAGATTTGTATGTCCAGAATCAACAGATATATGTCATGTTACTGACCCATGTCCCGTTACTCCTCATCTGCTTTATCATCTGCTTTTCCTTGTTTCTGTTAGAAAGGAGGGCTAGAAGCCCACCTAGATTTGAAGCAAACTGCACATAATCTAAAATATTGCTCAGGGGAATATGCAATTTCTTCCTCCCACCTGCCATTCCTCTTCATTTCCTATTTCATTTCGTTTTCATTTCATCTCATCCCCTCTTTTTCACACCACTTAATTATTTTCATCCATCTCTGTTAGTCTTTTATCAGCAGTACTGCCCCACAAACTAAAGAAAAGCAGCTGTGCCATCAAGACCCAATTCAGGGAGATATCCCCCGCCGCCCCCCCCCCCCAAAAAAAAAAAAACAACACAAGATGATGTGTGGAATCCCCCCCCCCCTCCCCCCCCCCAAAAAAAAAAATAAAAGCCATGATTTATGAGATCTTTCTTTTTCTTTTACCTGTGTACTTTGGAAAATGAGAGCCTGACCTTGCCACAGCTGCTGTACCAGCAGCTCCCTGTATTTCACTGCCCACACCAGAAAAGCCCAGCTTAGGGCCACAGGGCGTGCCCTGCTGTACAAAGCAGATGCTGCTGGTACTTGATTTGCAGCAGAGGAGTTAATTGTCAGCTCCTCACCTTCACTCAGCCTGTCCGCTTTGTTCCTACTGTCTCATATACCTTGACCACAACCAAGAACTTGGCACACTGACTGTCAAGGGCTTGCCGTTAGTTTATGCCTCTGGAAGAGGAAAATTTATCGCTATTGATTTCATCAGACTTTTCTTGGACTTGAAATAGAGAGTGAAGAAGAGGCCAAACTGCTTTTAAATGCACAATATGGCATCCACGCAGACATGATAGGTATTATCCGGGCTCTTTTTTTTTCCTGGTGCTCTTTTAGTTACATTTTCTTTCTGAAAGCCTTTTCTATCTAGACTTGCAGATGCTCCATGTTATCTCATGTAAAGTGGTTCAGAGTTTTAGCAAATCTGGCACCAAGTCACTAAAGCTCTACTAGCATCTCACAGGCACTGATATAAAGCAGAACAAGAGTTAGGAAATGTTACAGACTGAAGACAATGGTATCTATGTCCTTCCTCTACTTCAAAAAAAAAAGTATCTTTGAAACAAAACACCAACCTTTAGAGCATTCTGCAACGTGAAGAACCTCAATACTGAGTTAGTGCTGATGAAGATCAGCTAAAAATCCTAAAAGGCAAAATGCACCCGGCTCTTGAACTTGAGTCCTTACTCAAATCTTCCACTAGCTTTGCCTCTGAAAAGTAACCAGTAGGTCACCTTGAGACCCATTTAACTCCTAGCAATAAGCAGGGAAGGAGGCCTCTCGTAAGGGTGTTGCTGTCTCTCAGTGCTGCCTCCAGGCTCTCTCTAGTTTTTCTTTAATTCTGCCAATGGCAAGTGTAGCATTTAGCACTGAGTGCCCACTACTGAAGGGGCTACACTGAATCCACCGTAACCACGTTGTATCTCCTCCTACTTTCACTAGTCTAATATTAGCTTGAATTTGACTGATGGGGTATGCATGATAAAGGAACTTACAACTTTGCAACCAAGTACTACAACAGGCCACATGAAGCTTTCCTACTGAGGAAGGCATACAATCTCATCGTAATTACCTGCCTTTTTTAGCAGAGTTTAGTGGCATATATGTTCAAAGCTGCTCAAGAGGAACAATCAGGCTACAATGTTTTTCCTTAAGCAGCTTGGCTATTTCTCCCATTCTGTTTGGCCACCAGACTCTCAAAGACGTTTAAGCGAAGCAGCAACTGCTAGCACAACATAGAAGCATCACAGTCTGGATGTGTACCTTCAAGAGGCAGCTTCAATGAATGCTTCACTCATGTGGCTTCATTTTCTTCTGACCTTGACTTGCAAGAACTGATGGGCCCAATACAGCACAAACAGTGACTAGAAGGAAAAAATATAATGCCATGTTATCTGCTAGCTTTTCTACTCTCTCCGCACCTGATTTCTAAATATTATTATAGCCTATCTCCTTTTCAGCCCATCTCCACCCTGCCTTTGTCCTAGGCAGAGCAAATTATGTTTTGCTTACATGAAAAGCCTGTTCTATTACTTCACATGCAAAACAAGTGAGATGATAAGAGTCTGTCGGTCTTATTCAGCAAAATTAACACCATCACTTGCTTCACCCTGGGATTACAAACAGTATTCCAGCCTACCCCCATAACTGAAACACCATTTTTATATCCTATTCTTTTTAATGTCAGACAACTTTGATTTGTTTACAGCTCTAGCTCCTATAAGACATCTCTAATCCTCTGATTCAAGCAGAGTTGGAGGTCTCAAAATGGTGAGCTCATTTTTCCCAGCAGGCATTGTGTCCATATAACTTGAGATTTGCACCTTACAATTCTCCTTCCAGTATAGAATAAAGCTGCAAAGGAAAATAAGGGTAACAGGATTTCTTGTCTTGCCTTCTTCAGCTTCCTTTTTCACTGTTGTGCTTATGCTCCCAATTTGACCAGAATAACTAAGGGACAGTTGTTCTCCACAAATTACTGTGAGACATGAAAGTCATCTTATGCCTGAATAATAGAGGCACTTGTCTCTACCAACAGCCAATTGCTTTCTGTAATCCTTGTTAACCCCAAGCAGCCCTATTTAAACGGATCTAATTAGTTCTTTTAGTCAAAGGCAGTGGTTTGCTCAGAAGAATTGAAAAATAGAAATTCACAACAGGTAAAGATCTTGATCAGGATTATTAAAAAACCAAAATTAAATCAAACCCAAAGCTTGCATAATGAGGATTTCTGGGAAGATCTGGCCTATTGCATAGGAAAACCAACTGTTCATCTTTAACTGACTTCATCTTTCTCAGATGCTTTCTCATAGACTCCTAGAATCAAGATTTCCATGCACATACAAACCTAGCATTAAGTTAAATGAAAATTGAGGAACTGACCTGAAAGCAAAGATTACCAGCCTTAACTTTCAATTTATCAGAACCTTTCCATGATTTAAACATAGGCTACTCTGCTGAAATGTGAATTGTCAGTTTTCTCCACCGCTCCACAATGCCCAGGTTAACCACATGTAAAGCAGTGCCCATGCAAATATCTGCACACCTCTGGGGTAACTCCTCACCAGGGAGAACTAGGATGCCCTGAGATGCAGGTGAGCCCGTAAACATAATCCAGCTTCCACCAGTGTGAATGGTTCCAGCTATTCAGTTTGAAGTTTATGCGGTACAGAGGCAAAACAGACTCATAACAGGAGCAAATTGGTATTAAACGCAGTGTCTGGACAGCAGAAGATCCATGTCTCACAGAGGACTTACATATAAAGAGAGTATATACAATGGCTGTGTTGATCATTTCCTTAGGATTTAGAGAAACGAGCAACTTTAGCTTTACAGACTTCATGGTTGCTTGATCTCACTACAGTAAACAGCTCCATATTTTTCCTTTTCATGTTTTATCCTGAAGCAACAGAGCATTACATTAATTGACTTGTCTTATTAATTCAATAAGCTGCTTCCAAGATGAAATGCTTAGCTATGCTTGCTTGTTTTTGGCACTTTTTGGTTGTTGGAAGAAAAGCTTTAAGGCTAGAATTGCTCTGATGTTTTCCACAGTTCACTGAATAATTTTATGCACTACTGAAGATTTGCCACATTTGGAATTACTGCAAACTGCTACTTTTTCATCATATTATAATCTAATTCACACTTTTAGTATGATAAGAAAACATTTAACAGTTTGAATATTAGAGAAGTGTATTTGTTCTGCAATGAAGATGTGGTTAAGAATTCATTATAGGCCACTCCTTTCTAGGATTTATAATTTGGACATAAGATGCATTTAGAAGATTAAAGATGACATAGAAGCCACCCCATTCAAATGAATTATATAGAAGAAAATTCAGGGAGAAAAGATTGACCTTGCACTAGATATATAGCAAAAATAATTTACTTCGAACTTGGATAAGATTGAAAATTTTTTTACTATTTCAGCAAGTTATTGGAGAGGAGGGGAATCTATTGTAAATTTTAAGAAACTGGAATCCCAATAAAGATATCCAATGTTCCTTGAGGGGAAAATACTCATATTTATATGAGGATTCTTAGATTTCAACTTCTTTAGGAAACATGAACTCTGGGTTTGACTTTTAACTGGTGAAAAAGCTGATGAGCTTGCTTTTTTTCCACAAAGCTGTCCAGGGGTTATCAATGCTCTTCCCTTTGAAAGGTCTCCTTCCATCCACTGCACAGGTGTAGGCTGTGCCTGCATGGCCTGTGCTGAAGCAAGGAGGAGCACGGTTGTGCATGCACCTTGGAGTGACACAAGCATCACTCAGCTTGTTGATGTCACCCTTCAGCAGCCGTCGTTGGTGTCTGTCAACCTCTCCATGTCCCTTGGAGGGTCCTGTCACACTATGAGCTATTGCCTTGGAGATAAAACTCTCCCTCTGTTTTATATCTTGGACTGGAAGCTCATGGTGAAGCCTCTAAGGTGAGATCTCTGCAGAGTAACTGGGAGCACTCGCCCTCTGCCTTCATGCTACAAGAGGCTGTGGACACCTGCAGCCTCTCTGATGAGGAAAGGGAGTGAGTGAGACCTTGTCAGTGATTGGTTCTCAACCTGTAAGTAGTTCAAGTCCCCACATCCTTGCTCCACTGCCCCAGAGACACTGCTGCATTTAGCTTCATCACGGGTGATGCTGGGCTGCTGCTGGGAGCAAGGACTGGACACAAACAGAGTGAAAAGCAACGTGCTGCAAAAACGAGTCAGTTGCTGGAGAACCAGGTCTGTTGTTCCTGCTCCTACGGTTAGGAAAGCATGACTGCAAAAACTGTTCTTCACATCCCCCTTCAGCAGACAAAATTTTTTTCCCCGGCAATAAGTCTGGCAGTTTTGTGCTGAGAGATAATGCTGGTGGTAGGGGTCAGTGACTCCCACCACCCCTGGGAAGGGTTGGTGCAACTGGTGACAAACCTCACCACAGAGCCAGTCACAATCACTGCTGCAGCAAGGCTGGTAATAACAAGGCTTTGAGTTAAAAAAAAAGACTTTGCCTGCAGTGAGTTACTATTTTTAAATGTAGGTTATTGATCAGGTTTCTGGCCTTAAGAAAAGAAATCAAAACATAATTTATGCTGAGAGTGACCTGTAGGTGTTTGCACACCAATTAATACCCACAGTTATGGTAATGCAGCTGGACACACAGCAATAGATCTTTTCCTTGAAACATTTTACCCTTACAGCCACTGCCTCTAATTCTTCATTATGTGTCCCCATACTCTTTGCATTTCAAAATTATCATACTAAGCAAAGCTCAATGCACTGTTTAAATGAGTAAGGAACATCTGGTAAGCTGAGACTGCTGGGACTCCATGGACAGATAAAGTTGTAGCACTTTTCCTCTGTATATGGAAATGCATTGTAAATTAAATCTACAAATTGTCTGAAAAGGCACAGGTCAGAAAGGAGGAGGAGAAACTTCATCATTTGTGCCAAGGTCAAACTCCATGCAGCTTAGCTTAAAGTCGGTGCATTTTCATGCATTCAGTCGCAAAGCCTTGTAGTGTTCAGTCATTATTTTGTATTTTAATGGTTTTCTAAAGGGGCTTTTGATGTTAGCCTTCACAAAACGTGTGCCAGATGTACTATAAACCTGAAAAATTTGTATAAAAACATTTATTTCCAAGTCTATATTTTTTTCTTTCATTTGCTTTAAAGAAACGTGGGGTAATACCGAAGTCTCAACTCAGAGCTGCCTGAGACTGGACCACTGCCTGCTGATCTACCTTAGTTCAAGAAAAAAAAGGAACAAGTTGTGCACTAGGCCATCTGCCATGAAACATAAATGTCTTGTAACAGCAATGAGCCGAGAGCCATGAACCACTTAGCCCGAGGGAGAAGATGTTTCGGCAAGGTAAGCAGCAAGGAAAACCTCAAAGAGACGGGTGACGCTCCCTTTCAGCTCCAGCTGCCACAGCGTTGAAGGCCAGCTCTCCTCAGCTTCCTAAATTCCTGCTCAGCCTGATAGCTCCTGCTGCGTCACCTCTTCACCTTTGCTTTCATGCAGAGAGATTGAACCCTTGAGAAGTTAAGAGTCACTTTTGTCACTGTTGCTCTGTGGTCAGCCATCCTCCACGTCCCACTGTGCCAGGAGATGATGTTACCACACCTGGAGGTTCTCTTCACCTCCTTGCCAAAGACAATCTGCCTCCGCCATGTGCCAGCATTCCTCTGGCACAATTTTATACAGATTAGGGAATACTCATCTGTTTGGAGACCTGATGTCCTCGCAGCAAGCGAGGGGAGGGCACTACAACCTGGTGGGTCTATAATGTTCCTCCGACCAGAGCTGCACCTGGAAGGCAGCGATGCCATCGATGTGCCACTCAGCACTGATACCCATCCTATTGTTGTTATTCCCCTTGCACAGGGGACCATGTGTTTGCATAACATTCACACACGTTTTTTGGCTTTTGCCTTTGCACCACAAAGAGGCAAAGGCATCTGGGAGAGTGAAGCCTACATCTCTGCAAGAACTTCTAACACTGTGTTCTGTCAAATCCCCGAACCACGCTTTATTCCATCTGTACGTCAGCAATTACTCTGGCACACCTTACAACCACAGCCCAAAAGTCAAGTGGGATTAAAATGAACAGGTAGGACATCTCAAACTGTTTACTCTGGAACAAAGCTAATGACAAAAGACAAACAGCTTTCAACACAAGGTAGGGTTGTCTCAGGTCACAACAGCTAAGAAGTATCATTTTAAAACCCCAAAGGGAAAATTTAAAAAAATGTCTTCCAGAAAAATCCCTGCTCTTGTTACCATTTCAGGACCAAGCAGCAGGAACATGACACCTTTTTCTTGCTGGTGTAACAATGGTACTAAGTATATGGCAAGGTTGAGTGCTAATGGTTTATCGGGTGATCAGTGATATTCCCAGGTGGATGCAAAGGAAGAGGTTGAAAGAGGATAAAACGATTCTTTGGATTCCTCTTTTCAAGATACTGTTTAAGCAGAAGCATGAATGGCATGAA
>NW_009735978.1:1324-8561 GCF_000703405.1 Apaloderma vittatum | reverse complement strand
TGCATGAATAAAAGGAGCGGGAGGAATGAATCTGCAGATGCCTCCAGTGTCAGGGAACATTTATCTGAAAGCCAATAAAAATGTGACAGTCTACTGTTTTCCCAGGCCATTTGACTTCATCTTGATGACTGTTTTGAGATGAGACAATAATCGGTGTAGAAGGGCACACCTCCTTTTTAGCACAGCAGCGGGCACCAGGAGAGCAGCACTGCTGTTGCAGTTCTGCTGCTCTGGCTCCTCCTCCACCCACCATGTAGATAAAAGCCCCCAGCAGTTCTGCTCCACCATCCATCCGACTGCCCCAGCCTCTCCCCTCCTCTCACTGTCCCCAGGACCTCACTGCTCATTGTGCAAAGAAATTTCCTTTAAAAATCAGTCTCCTGCTCGTTCACCAGGTGCCCCCATCCCTAATTTTGAATGACATGATGAAGAGCTCTACACTGGCTGCCTCTTCCCCTCTCATCATTTGGTAACCCACAGCCATGTCTCCCTTTAGTCGTCTTCTCTCCAAACTGAGGGCTCCCAAGCCCAGATCCTCCATGTGCTGCTGTGTCTTGGGACATACTTGTCTTAAGCCATCAGCCCAAAATTCATCTAAGGATAATCCACAGCTTTGTGACTGCAAATTTCTAAGCTCCTACCCCATCTCATGAGTCCCCCTAACTCCCTGAAGAAGATGCAGCCCTGGAGCCTCTTTTTTACCTTCCCAACATGCAGATCCGTGATACAGATCAAGGGAGTTTCTATCCCTTTGAGTAGGAGGACAAAGGAGAGTAAAGATACCCCCATATCTGGACAAAACCCATCTTCTGGCTCAGGAAGGTCTGTCACTCTGTGCCAGCTGAGGGCTACAAAGGATGGTGGAGAATCACTCTGGCAGCTCCCTTGTATTGGATTATCTGCCATAGCTGATACCAATCGATGCAAAGGGCAAAGTGACACTTGTTAACCTAGATGCCATCTCGATGCCATGAAAAATAAATCCATCCCTTTGTATATTCCTAGGACAAGGACATAAAGCTAGAAACAAAGTGCTTAAAAACCTGCATTTGTCAGACTGATCCTGTTTAATTAAACAGGAAATTGCAGGGCAACTAAATCAATCTTCACAAAGAAAAGCTGTTTGTCTGTTTACAGAAGAGAAACTTGCGGTGATTTATCTTAAAGAATGTAATTGCCTAATGATTAATAGTGACCAGAGATAGTCAGAGAGAGGAAATGAGGAACAGGAGTGACTTCTCTTCACGCATTTGAAGCATGGAGGAGCTATATGCCTCTGCCACAAGAAGTATTAAACAATCCAAATTTCTAGGTGTATAACAGGGTACTGCTGTTCTTCTAGCTTCTTCAGTGATACAGAAGATATCACCACTGGAGAAATCCAGATTTGCTCGTAGCTCGTTGGAGATTTGGTTTTTTTCTGTCACTCATAGTAATGGAAAGCCAGATTTTTGCCTTCACAGTTCTCATCTGCCTTTTTAAGGTGGGATGGTAAGAAACAATAGGTGTTGTCTGCCTGGGCTTGACACTTGCTTTGCCAGAGTCTTGAGCAGGTTTGGAGCTGCTACAACACATGGTGAGTAGAGAAGGCTCTCAAAAACAGAACAGAACTACTGTGCTGGCCTGCAGGCAACCTATAATTGTTTATTGACTACCTATAGCTGCCTGTGCTGTGACAGTGCACCAGAGACTGGAACATGCAGGTGTGTGTACACACACATCTCTGCATACACATCATGGCACTGGATAGCCTTAACTCCCCATGTATTTTCTTCATCACGGAGACAGGATGGAAAAGCCAGAAGCAGATCTTATTGTTCCTAAAACCAGATAGGAATTAATACCTGGGGGACACTCGGCCTTCAGATAAATCTATCATCTTGCTTAAAAGGACAGCATGTGCTTTTCATAACATGATCATGGTCTTCTTGCAGCCATTCATCTCAGGATATCCTCAGAAGTATAGATCACCAATGACAGGATAGACAAATGTGCACATCAAGGTTATTTTTCATTCTATTTATTTACTTGTGCACTGAAGTGTTCCAGCCTGACAAAAGCAGTGCGAGTAGGCAATGGGATGATTTGATTGTCCAGAGAACAGCTAGTTCAGGGATAGTTTCTAATGAAGCTGCTTTATTATACCACTAATAGAACATAACTTTCCATTTTAGGGATCCTCACTATGTCACAAGGTCTCTTCATAAATTGCCATTCAGTTCTGTCAATGTCTATCAGGTTTGCGGTTTCTAGTAAAGACTTTCAGATGATACAACCGCTTCCTTTAAAAATAAGGGTTATTTTCAGAGTCCAAGTCATAGATTTGGGGCCCCTTCCTCCCCAAGACATGTCTAGACCATGTCAACCCAAGACAATATTCAACCTGAGTGTCCAGTTGGCACCACCATGTTTCAGAGGTGCCCAAGGCTCAGCACATCTCAGGAGCACACTGGTTTGAGGCGAGCTGCTGACACTTACCTGTCCAGGAACAGAAGACGGACCTGCCTTGTGCTGTAGCTCCAACAGAGTTAGGTCTCCCCAAGGAAGCATGTCCCAAAAATGTCCCACCACAACAGGTTGAAGGCATGGCTGTGACCTGGTTTGAGAGCACCAGGATAAAAGCTTTCTGGGGATCCCAACACAACTGACAGTCACAAGGTGCCTATGAGGAGGAGAGGATGGGTCAGGTGACCTCGATGGACCAATCATGGTATTCCTTCCCATGGTGCTCAGTATATAATGGTCCCTAAGAAGAGCCTGGTGAGTCTTTTTAGTGCCTGTTGTGCTAGAAGGATCATTGTTGATTCTTTGTCATTTCTGGGTGTGCTGTTGCTGTTCCCAGATCCTGGTTTTATGCTGCAGATGAGCACTGTTAGTCAGGAAAAGGTTTTCTTCCCTTTGCCTCCCTAAGTGGGAGCAGCACAGCTGCTTCAAGGCTTCCTTTTCTGTTTTTCTTGACTGTCATCGGGACTCTGGGCTCAGAGGTTTCTGTCTGCTGCTGAGTTCAGTCTGGGACATTTCTGCTTGGGATCTAGTTGCCATCCCAGGGGGGAAGGTTCCATATTAACATATATTTGGATACATTTGTATTCTTGTATAATATCTGTATATAGCTTAATATCTTCATCGTTATTGCTAGTATTTTTCTTTTTCATTAAACTGGTTCAAGTTTTTTCCAACCTCAAAGTCTCTCTCCCTGGTTCCTGGTTCCCCTGTTATTCTCCCCTGGAGGGTGCTGGGAAGGCATTACAGAGACCATCTGTTAAAGTTCAGTGGCTGTCCCAGCCTTAAACTTTGACAGGCCGTTTTCCCAAGGTGCTGCTGTTGGCCTCCATCTTCCTCCTGAAGCTCAGTCATGGTGCAGTGAGGGTGACAGGAGAATAAGCCTAGCTATGCAAGATGAAGACTTTGTAAGCTGAAGTAACTTTACTGGAAGTCTTGAAATTTACATGTATATTTTCAGGAAAAACATGGATTTCCCAGGAGCTGAGAAAAGAGCCTGAAGGACCCTTTCTCCCTAGTTGAAGAGACAGTCTCCATCTTGTCTATTCCCTTTTCCTGCCCCCATGGATATTCTGTCTTCTCAGTAGGAGAGTGAGCAGGTCGTGTCCCATCCCCTTTTCCACAACCCGACAGGGAAAACATTTGGCTTCACCGCTGTATGGTATCTAAATGAGAACCATAATGGAATGAAGTGTCCTAAATACTTCTGCAGTTCCATCCTTGGGGGTTGTATCCTGGTTTTAAATCTTGCCCTGGCTGCAGGACACTTGTGATAGAGGCAGGAACTGAACTCAGATTAACTGCATCTCAGTGCAGGATCTCAACTGCTAAATACCGATTTCCACTCCAAAGCATGTCTGCTCACAGCTTTCTAAGAGATAAATTAGTTTTGCTGTTCACCACTGACGGCTGGTAAGGCTTAGAAAAGTGGATTTCTCACACAGGCAGTAACAGATACCAGAACTGCGAAGTCCTGGTAGGACAGTAAGACATCTCCCTGCCTCCAGGATTACATTTGATCATTTATCAAAGTAATACCCTTGAATTTAAATAGGAAGCAGATATTGCCAGTGTCTTCTGCAGGGAAGGCAAGAGACTTGTCAGAGGAGCAGCATGCCCTTGGCTGCTGAGTATGAAGCAGGGCTTCCTGGACAGCATTGGAAACAGGGTTCTGCTCAACTGTATGCACATAATTCAAACTAAAACCATTACTGACAAATGACTTCAGAGTTTGACAAGTCATGATTCAGTTCAAGAGTACCTGACAAGGTCAGAGACAGCATCCTCTGCAGCCACATAGAGAAATCCCATTGCAGCCAAGCACAGAACTGTCATCCACGTGATCCCTCTCTCCTCGCCAAGTGGATTAACAGATGGAAATTATTTCTATTCACTTGAAACCGGTAGGGGTGAGGATAAGATAGTAACCTTATAATGAGCTGTAGTTTTTTGATTGCTTATGAGGAAATGCAGGTAGAAGCCTCACAAACCAGTTAGAAAGCCCTCATCAGTGAAACCTCGTGGTTTAAGCAAATGAGGAATACTTCTTATTATTACTCTAAGGTGCCTTGCAGAGATGAGTCTCTGAAAACAGTGCCTTAAACTTGGCCAGGGTCTAAGAGGGCTAATATCACAAGTGTCTCACTATCTTACTGTTGTCACTGAACCGGAGCCCAGTCATGTTTTATCTGCCCCTCCAGCAGGACAGTTCTGATCCTGAGTTAATGCTCCTTCCCTAGGAAAGTGCTTTGCTAGCATTTCAGTCCCTTACATTAAAGCACACATTATTCTCTCAACTACACATTTTTTTTTCCCCATTTCCTTTAAATGACTTAAGGAAAATCTGCTCTCGGTCTGTTGCAGAAGGGAATCCATCTGGTTTTAACCCATAACCTTTTTGTGCTTTATGACCTAAAAGGTGGCTGCCTAAAAAGCAGACTCACATTTTGGACCATCTATCTTCATAATTTAAGGATGGTCATAAAACATTGTCCAAGCAGATCTGCTCCCTTTTCCCATAGATCATTTCCCGATTATTTATAGGCAGCATTCTAGCTACCTGTTTGACGAGTGCTTTCATTACTATGCCTCCATGTGAAGTTACCTACCTAGACTAATATCCACAGACTGCAGTATAAATTCCCTATTATATCCTAACCCTTGTAATTACTCAATCCTAAATACTCTCATTTCTTCCTCTGTAGGCTCCAAAAATATCTAGCACATGAGGATCTCACAGCCACCCTCACTGATCCCCTGCCACCACTTAATTGAATTATAACACCATAAATAATCTGGAGGCGATCTCAGAGGCACGCCATACAATTTTCAGGGATGCTGCCTGGTGGGTGACCTATTTGGAGAGGTGCAGACAGGTTTCTCGGGATTTTCTTCAAGCTGATTATCTCTATATTCCCTGATGGGTCTTTGCTGCAGCAGCATTACTAAAAAAAAAAATAATAAAAAATAAAATTGCTAAACTATTTAATTTATTAACAGCTAGTCCCAAATCAAATTCCCAAGGCAGAGCAATACTGAGCAGATAAACCAAAACTTCTGGAATTGAGAGTTCCAGGACAGCGAAGTGTTTTAAGATGGGGATCTGAATTTTGGAGCTAAAGACCTTCTTGAGGCGGTGAGTGGATTATGGAGACTGTATGGGGAGCCAAATCCAGAAGGCACTTATTGCCAAGTACCTTCTGGCAACCACAGACATAATCTCCCAAAAAAAAGAAGATTCTCACCACAGAGATGCGTCACATACGCAGCCAGAAACATGGTTGCTTCTCTGAATTAAAACTTTCAAGGGCATTAAGGCTAATCTATTGGCAGCAGTGGGTTTACACTTCAGGTAGATGGAGTGCTTGTGCTGTATTGTAGCCCGGCATCCACTCAGGCAGAAGGCTTTCAGAAAATTGCTGGTCTCTTTGCTTGCCCAGCTGCTGTACGGATGCCCGCCACACTTGTAAGACAATAGATGAGATACTGGAGGAGTTCTCTGTCCTGGCTGCACATCCGCGAGTGCTGTTGTATTAAGCGAAGCTCTGCAGAGTGGATCTACACAGCGTGCATAGCCTTTTGTTATCAGCCTGCGCAAATGAGCTTCTTCTGTCATCCCAGGAAGAGACCCAGCCTATGCTCCTGAAGAAACCTTTTCCCATTTGTTTGCTCTCCAGGGAGAACATGCTGCTTTCTCGCGAGGCAGCCCAGCGCGGAGAGCCCGCTGGCACCAAGCGTCACCATTCACAAGCAGAAGGCCATGCACTTTGAAGCACAACAGCCACTTCATCGTCCACCTGCCTTACCCCTCTTCTCTTTATTCTTCCCCAGGGTCAGAAAACTCAATACATTCTGAGCCCATTTTTGCTAAAATAAAATATATACTTTTTTTTTTCTTTTTCCTACACTGGTTTCCAGAGGAATGTGCTCAGCTGTAGGAGCCCAGTGCCTGCTGGCACGCCATGGCTAATCCTTTCTGTGCCATCATCTCCATTTGACTGATGTCTCTCAGTCCCTTGCAGCCCCCCCCCCTTTACTTTATTTTTCACTAATTTTCATACTGGTAAAATTGAAAGAGGAGAGCAAAACAGTACTGCAGCTCTTTTTTTAGTTAAACTGGAAAGCCTGGCATCGTCATCAGCATTTGTAGAACTGGAAGACTGAAGAGCTGACACCAGGGTGGGTGAAACACAAATTCCATAATAGGGAATTGGCAATGTGAAAAAACACGAGCACCACCAAAGGGTGCCAAACCTTTGGTCAGTCATTCCTACTTTCTCGGCAGCAGGATATGCCCAGAGCTTTCACAGCAAAGCAAGATATCTAATGCAAGTTCCTGCTCCTGCCCTTTACACATCAGCTCTGACACATTTAGCACAGGGTGAACATGCCCCCCAGCTGGTTTACTCACCCATAAATATTGGGAGTATTGGTGGCCAAGGTCTGATGCTTGAGTGTTCAACGATTTTGACAATTTTGTGCCACAGCTGAGAAGTGGCATTAATCTGGAATAGACAGCAATGAAAGACTCGACAAGCAGGGTCATCTTTCCTAAGAAAACTTGTCTGGGCAGATGTGTGTGTCACAAGGCACCGAGGAGAGGAGAGGAGAGGAGAGGAGAGGAGAGGAGAGGAGAGGAGAGGAGAAGAGAAGAGAAGAGAAGAGAAGAGAAGAGAAGAGAAGAGAAGAGAAGAGAAGAGAAGAGAAGAGAAGAGAAGAGAAGAGAAGAGAAGAG
>NW_009735978.1:0-900 GCF_000703405.1 Apaloderma vittatum | reverse complement strand
CTCTTTAGAATGTAAACACTTCTCATCTGCCTTTTGGTGCTGTCTCTCAGATAGCGTAGAGGCTGGGGAGGAGGATCCCACGGGCACAGGGCACACACCGGGCTGTGGCTCATGGGCGATGGAGTTGATGTGGGCCCTTTGCAAGAGTCACGCATTACGTCCCCAACAGAAACAGAAAATAATAAAAGTTAGGAGAAATAGGCTAGTGAAGCTGCATTAAAATCTCTGTGAGAACACTCTTAACGAGCACTAAAGTTGGCCCAACAGCATAAGCATTTGCATCCATGCTCTTAGCCTATAAATAAACTTAACCTGGCCAGCAAAGGCTAAATAAAATCAAATGACATTTTCTTTGCCTCTGCTTGAGAGTATTCACAAAATTGCCAGGTATCCATTAGCCTGCAATAACTTGTCTCGCTTCCAGCGCGACCAAAGCAAATTAAGACAACGTATAGCACGAATGCATCCACACTGGGCACTAACTCAGCGCCCTAACACATCTACTGAGACTTTCCACTTTTGATAATAGATGAGAACAGCTTGTGAATGGTAAGAGAACAGGTTTGAGAGCTTCCTGACTTAGAGCTGTTTCTCAGGGAGACTGTCCAGCACAACCTCAGTGCTTTGACTACTTAACCATACAAACATGGGGCTGGGCTGCCGTGGGTCACCTACTACCATGTTCCTCCAGCCTTTCCACCTGCATTGTTTCTACCCATCCTCCATGTGTATCACACCACGCTGTGCAGCAGGAAGGGATGCTCCTCAGCTTGCAGCAATGTGGTGGCTCTTGCTGCCATGACATGCTGGTGAGGGGCTTTGTTTCCTTTCTTCTTCCTCCCCGGCCCCACAGATGTTTCTCTGAGTGCCCCACATGTGCAAGCAGGGGCGTGTGTGTGT
>NW_009735977.1:15893-16164 GCF_000703405.1 Apaloderma vittatum | reverse complement strand
AAAAGAAATAATTAAAAAATATATCTATAAAGTAACAAATAAATAAATAAGTGGGCAAATCCTGCAGGACTGGGGAGGTTATCAGTCACAGCGAGGGAGGAGAGGGCCGGGTCTCGACCCAACGCCGTCACCCTGCGAAGGCAGAGCTCCCGGCTCTTCCCCACCAACTTGCACCTCAAACCATTTGACCCCGGGAGAAAGGCGCCACCAGCTGCCACACGCTTGTGTTGTCCCTGGGGGACGTGGAGGCCCCAGGGCCCTCGCGTCAAGA
>NW_009735977.1:13309-15803 GCF_000703405.1 Apaloderma vittatum | reverse complement strand
GCACGATGCTCCCGCGCTCCTTGGACCGAGCAGGAGGGAGAGGGCACACCCAGCAGGAGCCTTCATCCCGACGAAGCTCATGAGAGCTCATTAGAGCTTTGCTCATCACACGGGAGCCCCCTGGACACTGCTCTTCCCCAGCCAGGAGCTGTCCCTTGCTAAAACGTGCTCCTTTGGCCTAAAGCTGAGCAGTCTCAATCCTGAGGTATCTACCGGAAAAGCACTTCTCACAGCGGTGCACTAGCAGTTGTTTTCCGTTGGATCGGGCCCCGGGAGCAGAAGGTGAGGCGCCAAGAAGGCAGCGCTCTCCCGACGAGCAAACAGCCTTCCCTGCCTCACCGTCAGATTCCCACCCGTTGGGAGAGGAAAAAAAAATAAAAATAAAATTTCAGCAGCACTTCACTGTCAAAAGCTGCACGTGCCAAAACACGCAGCTTTCGGTTTCCTAGACACGTGCCGGTAAAAGGTTAGCTGCGTTGGTACAGAGTCTTCTCTGCATGGTTCACCCAGCTGCCTTCTCACAAACCTGAGTCCTGCTCGATACAAAGCCGAGCACGGCACAGCCAGGTCCGGGTTTGGTGGGGAGCTACCATCATCCCCCCAAAAACACAAGTCGTAGCTCAGAGCCCACTTAAGCCTGAGCAGCTCCCGCTGCAATTAATGCAAAGGTAAATCTTGTGTCATTACCATCAGCTGGTCCCGTATTCTGTGGAACCAACCAAAAATGGAGTGAAAGATTTGTAAACTGGGGAGCGAGGCAGGGAACCCAAAACAGCATTTCTCAATACTTTTACGTAACCCTTTAGCAGCACTTAATGCACAGCCACAGGGGATCAGAAGGGAGATGAAAACAGAGAAAGTAAGGAAGTTTAGGTAGTCGAGATGTCTTTTGATTACAGGGAAGAAATACAGGGTTTTGCCCTAAAGTGTGCTTTCTGTCGTGGGGAGAGAGGAAGTTTTCAACCAAGCTGAGCATTTATTTACAGACCTTAACTACCACATGTTAAAATAAAGAGAACAGTTTCCATTTTTCCCACCCTCACTTCCCGGAAAATAAAAATAAAAATGAGGGAGAGAGAGAAACTGGACTAGGAGGGAAAGAAAAGACTGAAGTAAGTAAAAAGGACAAGAATATCCCCCCCCAGAAGCCCAGAGTCAATTTTTTCAGCTTTCAAAATAATTAAAGCCCCTTTGAAATGAAAGCATGCGCTGTTTTCTTTTTCCCGTGCGAAGCACTGGTCGTTATTTCACAGAACACATTATCAGTATCGCTCTTCCCTTGGGAAAGCCCAAGCCAGGAAGCACTGACCCAGGAACAAAGGTCTGGAGCTCGGAAGGTCCTTTCCCATGGCTCCGAGCCGTAGCCTCCTCACCTCTACCTGATCTTCTGTGCTGCAGATGACTCAAAACCAACTAACGCTCCATGGGTGAGCCAGACTTGCTAACAAACACCACAAGCCTTCGGTCAAGCATTTCCCTGCGCCCGTCCCTCTTATCTTCTGCTGCTGTGCTCCATCCTAACCTCTTGCTTTGTTTAGAGTTTGGACTCCCTTCTCCCACACTGAATCAAAAAAAAACAAAGAAAAGCCCTGTGCTTCTCTCAGCCTCTTCCTGTAGAGTCACACATGGGAGGTTTGCCAACATCTGCATGTGTGTACCTCAAACAGAGCTAAACCCATTTGTTTGGGGAAGGACCAGCAGCTGGGTTTGCACAACTCCTGAAACCAGCTGGATCCTCCAGGAGCTCCTGTAGCCTTTGCGACCTACAGGACTGGCACTCGCCACGCCGTTCCTTTGAGTAGCTTTTCTTCATTTGGCACTGCGCATCACTTCCTTGCAAAGTGAGAAAATGGCACGGCTCCGAAAAGGAACGTTTCACGACAGGTGCGATCCCACAAACCTGAGGTTTCAACACGTGCGCCAGACTCGAGCGGGGCCTGAACGCGTTTTCGCAAAGCAAACCGCAGAGCTCCATCTCTGAGCGCGCCACCACGGCTCCAGATTCTTCCTTGGCTTTGTTTTTCCACTTTCCATCTGCCAAATCTACCAGCGCACCCAAAAATCTCCCACCTCCTCAGTTTAGGAAACAATGCAGGAGCTGACCCCAAAGAGACGGCGCAGGCTGCTGTGGAAGAGGGACAGCACACAAAAATTAACTTCACTCCAGCCCAGCATCCAAGGGCGCCAAAGGGCTTCGGCTACAGCTCTATCGACCGGGGTAACTCCACTGAGAAGCAATCGAGGCATCTTTTTTACAGGAATCATAAATTTCCTCCTTTGCGCAACTCTCACTTTGTTCAGCTTCCCCTGCCGTGGGTTTGCAATCCAACGTGGGCTTGTTCCTATCTTAGACAACATCACAAGGGAAAAAATATAGGACAGACAAAGGGATGGAATAAAAATCAAGCAGGCAACAAGGCAGGGTTTGGAAAAAGCTCACGCGCAAAAACTTTTTCAAAAAGCAGCTCATGGGGAAAGGCTTTTTAAAGGGCAA
>NW_009735977.1:0-13278 GCF_000703405.1 Apaloderma vittatum | reverse complement strand
GAGGCAGCAGAAAAAGGAAGTCAAACAAATACAGTTCGGTTGGGATTTCTGGTGAAGGCTAATCAGACGGTGGCACCTAGAAATAGATTTTGCAAGTTCTGAGGCAAAGACGAAGTCATGAAGTGATACGTAACCGCCAGTTCTAGGAAAACACAGGGCAGCCCAGTCAGAAAAGCGGAGAGATTTCTAAAAGCACTGACTTATCAAAAAAGAGAAATCTCACTGCAAGGTTCATCACGTGGTCATTGGCCTGAGAGAGTGATGGGAGGGAGCGAGGAGGCGCAGGCATCGGGAAAGCCAGAAAATTATGCAACAGCTAATCAGACCCTAACGAGGCCTCGCTCCAGAATATGGAAGCGCTATTTTGATCCAGCTCCCAACTCTGCAACCGAGCTTTGCAGGAGTACTGGGAATCTAAAAGTCATGAGATAAGCAGAACAGCTACGAGAGGTTTCGTGCCTCATTAGTGAGAGGATACGCTCACAAGGGAAAAGCTTTCAGATCAAGGGCGGGCTGCTGCTTCGGTTTTGAAGTTTCACTAGGAAAATCCACTCATTGCTCTCTCGGGAGAGATGCTCTGAGGAAGCTTCATGTTCGATACCTTCGCCAAGGCTTCGGTTACCAATAGCAGCGCCTTATGCCACAGCTCCCAAGACGTCCTTGAGTGCGAAAGAGGGGGGAGGCGAGCCCCCTGCTCGCTTTCAGACATGCCGGGTTGCTGCACACGAGCGGCAGGAGCAGCGTGAGCCTCGCCGCAGCACAGGGGTACCGGGGGCTCCCAACCGCCCCCTCACCCCACGGAATTTCTACCAAAAAGTGGGCACGAGTGCTACTTTGGCTACGAGGCCTAGATGGAGCTAGTCATCAAGCTGACAAGTTTGCAGCAGGAAATCTGCTGTCACTCGGTTCAGAGGAGTTTCCCAGCCCAGCTCCTGACCCCAGCAAAGCCTCGGCTTTGTGACCCAGCTGAGGCTTTGTGACCCAGGTGAAGACAACGCTCCTCGTGATACCAAAAAGTGGGCACGAGTGCTACTTTGGCTACGAGGCCTAGATGGAGCTAGTCATCAAGCTGACAAGTTTGCAGCAGGAAATCTGCTGTCACTCGGTTCAGAGGAGTTTCCCAGCCCAGCTCCTGACCCCAGCAAAGCCTTGGCTTTGTGACCCAGCTGAGGCTTTGTGACCCAGGTGAAGACAACGCTCCTCGTGAAGCTGCCACGTGCGACATCCCTGGAGGTGGTGGCACTTGCTCACGTGGGAAGTCATCACATCCCATCACAGAGGTCCCGAAGGCACGGCAGGCTGCCCAGAGGGCCCCACAAACACCAGCTGCCTTGGCTGAAGGTAAAGAGAGCACCTCAAAGAAGATGGAGAAGCAACTCGGCTCCCATCGTGCCGAAGCTGCTGACAATCTTGTATTCCTCAGACTCAATAAAGACATTTTGCACTCCGGCTTTTCAGCTCTCTGGGTTTCATTTGCAGAGAGCACCTCTGCCTCTGCTTTGGCGTTTGCTGATGCTCTCAGAAAGCCACAGACCTGCGCTGGTTTCAAACCCTTGTGCTTTATGAGTCTACGAACACAAAGAGGCTCGAGGGCCGGGCGATATGCACGCTCAAGGGCAGGTAAGAGGGAGAGAGGCAGGGCAGCATCCTGCAGCAGGCACAGGGGGGCTAATTCAGGGCACGAGCCTCCATCTCCACTCCTCCAGGAGATGCTCGACTGGGGCAAGTGAGAGACTTGTCAGCAGGCAGCCGTGCAGGGCAGTTCACTGCTGTAGGAAACACTCCAGAGTTCAATACTTTGCGGGACAGGATGTGCAATGCCCAGATCGTACGACAGCTGCTAATACTCAAAGGTACGCTCAATACTTCATTTCAGGAAAAAGAAGAATTACCCAGTTACATGAGAACCTCACTAAACAGTGAGGAACTAGATACAGCAGGAGAAAGGCTGTTTCTTTTTCAGAAGGGATATTCTCCACTGACTCAGATGGGCTTGGAGGTGGTTTCAGGTGCTTATGAAAGTTAAGCCCTAAAGCTGTGCACCAGAGGATATCTGGTTATTACACAACGTTGCCAAACTAGTTTCCGCCGTGTTATCTACACAGCCCTCTTCCTACTGAAAGCACAATTCCCCTTGTGAAGTTCCCACATCCTGAATAAAATTCCTGAATACAACACTTAATAACAACCTCACTGGTTCTCCTCCCAGCCCGACCCAACAGCACCGTCACAGCTGGTAACAACAGGGCGAAGCCAGGACCCATCGTGACCATTTAAATGGCACCTAAAACTTCACTTTGGAGTCTGTTGTTTGTGCAAACAACCCAAGGTCTGAAATAGAAGAGGTGAGAAGCAGACTGCAGTGTGCTCAGGCTCTCTTAGCAAGGAGCTGTGAAAATGCAGTTGGGGTGAAATCGGTGTAATTCACGGAGAAAAGCCAACGTTTCCAAAAGAGAGCACAGATCCGTGGATGTCAAATCACGTATCTGATTTCTCTCCCCTCCCACCACGTACTTTCTAAGCCAAAAAAAGGCTTTCTCTGGGTGGATTTTCCAGGGAAGCAGGGAAGGATAAGCCCTTTCTGTACCACTTCCCAATTCCTGGATCAAACAACCAGAAATGGCACAGCTGACCAGCTCCTGCCACCCCCATTCTCTCTCACAGGGCTCCGGCCAGGGAATTTATCACGTCAGCTGGGAGCCTTCCCCAAAAACATCCGAAAGCAAAGTGGTTTACCTGCACGGGCAGCAGAGAGCAACTCCTAGGAGAGGGACATCCCTGCAAATAACCTGTCCAAAGTCCATCCTAAAAACAAGCATCCAGCCGGGGGTTAGGAACACCGAGCCCTGTGGGGCAAGCGACGTCAATCCGTCATTAGCCTCACTCCCACACAGAGATGTTCTTCCCTGCTCCAGCCACCCTGCGAGTGGACTCGTGCCTATTTAGAAAGATGATTATGAGGCAGTAAGTCCTCCAGAATGGCCAGGCCAAATCAAGGCAGCCAGATGTTTTAATTTAGCTCTTTTGTTCTCTAAGCTTTGCTGTGCCCTTAACCCCTCTGCTCCCAGGGCAGTGGCTCCAGGGAGCTCCCCCAGAGCCTGCTCAGCTGCTGACAGAGGCAAGCAGAGCATCAAGTGTGAGCTATTGCATCAACTGCAGCACAAGGCCAGGACATATCCCACTTCTCTGCAAGGAAACCGTGTGTTTTGGGCTTAGCCATGGCTCCAGAAGCACATTCTGAGACACATTCAAACCAAGCCAGCTTCTGCTGCTCAACCACCAAGAGAAACAGAAACCACGCCAAGAAATGCTTTTGCCCCAAACAAAACCAGAATCTGGAAGGGAGAATTTTTAATGAAAATGCAGTTCTAGGGAAAAAATGAAAGAAAAACCTAATGCTATGATCCATCTTAGCAATATATTTCCAAAGGGGCCTTAAACCAAACTGTGGATTTGCACTGGCCCTTAGCTCAGCTCGAAGGATGAGCAGCCAGCACGAGCTCCACGTGGGCTGCAGCCCGGGGATGTCAGTGCTGTCACTTCGGCTGCTGAAGATGGAGGGCTCCGCACTGCGCACTGCTATATCCAGAGCCACAGCTGCAAATTTAGAAACGTTGCCTGAATTTCTCTTTGTGCTCTCCCACGTCCTGCCCCACTACAACTCCTGTCTGCTTGCATTTCATTTCTTAAAAAGCACTGCTTAGCAACCTGACAGCCTTTTCACTTCGAGCACGAGGCAACCAGTTCCTCCCATTCCCATTCCTCCAAGGAGGAGACCAAGGCAGGCACACAGCCCCGTTCACTGAGCGGCACCTTCTGCAACGCAGCCGGGGTTGTAACCCAGCGGCCTCGGTGACGCAAGGGCAGCCTGTGTCACCTCTCAGCAGCTCCAGCGTATTTGTGTCTGTGGGAAGACAGGAGGGTCCTCATCCTTCCTGACACCCCAGATCTCATCTGTACTTCCACAATGAATGTTTCTGCTGTGGAGAAACGTTTTCCTTCCCTCACTGGAGCAAAGGATAGGCGATTACCGAGCCTTCAGTAAACCTTTTAAGCCGTACATCCAAAGTCCCCAGAGGGAAGAGGTGAGACTATAACATGCATTGCACAAGAGATACATATCTAGGGTATTTTATTTTACAAAAATCTCTCCCCTCCCTTTGCGGTTGGTTTAAAAGGAATGGCAAAACAAACCCGGTGAGCTGCGAGTCAGCGCTGCCAGTGCTCACGGCCTCGTCTTCTACCCCGAGACCAGCGTGGACTCCGTGGGAGCTGCTCAGCAGATAAACTGCTGGAGAACAGAGAAGGACCTCAGACTGACGATGAGGCACAGCTCTTCTTGCTCCATAGTTTGGAAACACGCAACCTCCCCAGTCGCCTTCGGCTGAGAGCAGAGGGAGGCAGGATGGGGCAGATCCCAAACGAACAGGGAGTGCTGTGAAAGAGTCTGGAGCGAGGGAGAAGAGCAAAGGGGGGCAGATAAAAGCACGAGACGGGCATGAGTCATGCTGGCACATGGTCTCTGAAGAGAGCCCTCAAGCAAAGAGAGTATGAAGTAAATTCCCAGTCACGCAAAAATCCACTAAAACAAACGGCAACCCAAAATAAGGCTCTTGCATACCTGTCTCCTCCGGCTCACCCGGAAAGGTTCGGCATCGCACAGACTCGGGCTGTCCTTCTTGCTGGCATCTGGTCAGGCTTGGCCAGGCCAGGGCAGAGGTGGGAGCACTCGTGGTGCGTTGGGAGAGGCCCAGATCTCCAGCTAACCCTTGCAAAAGCTGCCTCCCTTCCCCAGAGGGGAGAGCTTCTCCAGAGAATCACCACGAGGGTTGCAGGTCTTACCCACGTCCACTTGCACACACAGGAAAGAAACCTCGCTGCAGGCAGCTACTTTCCGTTCAGCCCATCCACACCTACCCACTTATGAGCTAACGATAAAGAAGTTTAAACTGGGATCCAGAAACCAGCCCTCCCAGACCTCTGGGGAAAGCTTGGATCTGAAGTCAAGGAGCACGGCTCCAACTATTTCCGTCATAAACCCTGCTCTCCTGCCTGGGGATCAGGAAAACAAGCAATGCAGGTGTTCTCCGAGAGACACACACCGCGGGCACGCCAGCTCTTTGGAAACCTCACAGCAGATCCATTAGCTGGGGCTCACGTTGCAGCCTTGCAGCTGGGTGAGCCACAAGTCGGTTCCCCGCTCCGCTGTGGCTGGAAGTTGGCCAGTGAGCCTTCCTTCAGCTGCTTGTTTTCACAGCGAGGAACCCAAACCCCAAGCCAGCTTCAGTAACGTTCCTCTGCTGCAGAAAAAGTGTTTTTGCACGCTGAAATTTCCACTTGAGAGAAACTTCTGCCGTTTCTAGGGGCCAAAGGCATGGGGGAAGAAGACCCTTCTCTTTGGTGCTTGTATAGCGACCTGCAGCACGAGTGCTGGGCTGGACCGTGGCCCTGCAGCCCTGAACTACAAACAGCAGGAGAAAGTTCATCCTGGGGACCTTCAGGGCACCAGAGAACCTCAATGGTGGAGAGTGCCCTACCCCATCCATCTCCAGTCTCTGCAGCAGCAGCATCTCCTTTGGGACAGCATGTGCATCCCCACATATTTTAGACTAAGAACAAACCAAGGATTTTCAGCTCTTGTGTTTCTCGTACAGAAGTTTGGTGTCTTGTGCCGAGAAGCTTGTACCAACCATTCGAGCAGGACACCATATCCATCCCCACCAGCCCAGCATTTTCCTTACTAAGAGTCATCACTTGAAAAAGGCTGCAGGGACCAGAGAACCACCTCTTTGCTGTACAAACATGCCCTCCATAGGGCAGGGAAAAGACTTTAGCTCACTTCCTTGTCCTTATTTTGGCTACAATGCAACACTCCTCACTAAAGCCAGCTCAAGGGCAGCCTGAGACAAGTGTGTGAAGTCCTGCTCCAGAAGAGCTTTGGGGTAACAGCAGAACAGCACGAGCACACCTGGGCTGAAAGAGCCTGCAGGCGCTAAATATCAGCTTGAGACACGCTGGCAGAGCCAAATAGAAAGGGCACACTGCCTAGCTCGAACTCCTGACGCTTATTCTTTGTTTGTACAAGCACCTAATTCCCTCCCAGATGTTTGCAAAAGCTCAGCAAGTTGGCACAGTAGTAAGGAGTTGGCCTTTAATTAACCAGAAGTCAAACACAAGAAGTACGTCAGCAACCCGTGAGCTGCACTGCTCCCCCCGACCGGCGCGTCCAGCTCCTCTCTGGGCCCATGTGCACAGGTATCTCTCCATTCCACTGTTCTTTCATGCCAGCATGTAAAAAGGACTTTGCTGGTGCTGCTTACATTTCTCCTGATCCCTTTTCAACACGCACCATTGAACAAGCTGAACGGACGCATTTACCACCCCCCCTCAAACCACAGCCACATCGTCACGCTCCCCAAGGACGTCAGGTGAAAAACCACCAACACGGAAAAGCAGAGTTAGGGACAACGCAACACCCACCTCGACCACACCGGAAAAGCCGTCCCCAACGTCTGCCTTCAGCCCCTGCAGCAGCACCCACGGGTCTGCCTGGGTGCCACCCACCCAGGTGGTCCAGCCAGAACAAATGCCCTCTGGCCGTCCCCCAAAACACTGCTGCTGCAGAGCCCGGGGATGCCCCAGGCAGGGATGGAGAGCTGTCAGCTAGTTCTGGCCCCTCACGCTGCAGCAGGAAGGTGACACCTACAAACTGTGCAAAAGGATCCTCTAAAGCTGTCCTCTGCCCCAGCCCCACCTCCCTACACACACACACGCTCACCCTGAGTTGACTTCGGTTTCCATCACCTATATTTAAGAGAGGGACAGTAGTATCAGAAACAAGCCGTGCACGTAGCTCAGCTTTGAGCAGAGGTATGACACTGGATCTCCTGTAATTTGTGAGAGTCTCGTTTCCCCCTCTTCATTAGCGTAGTGGGTTTTGCACTGTTTGCCTGGCTTCAGGGCCTCATGAGGACGAGCAGCAAAGCTTAATTTCTGCTGCTACCCTGAAGTGTCCGCTGGCCCCGGTGGATCTTCAGGTGTTTGGCTAAATGGTCACTGCGGGCAAACTTCTTCTCACAGGCAGCGCACTGGTACGGCTTGACACCGGAGTGGGAGCGCTTGTGACGGGAGAGCTCATCTGACCGGGAAAACCTGCAGGAGAAGGGAAGCACGGTGGATCCAGCTTTCGCTGCTGGACAGGACAGGGAACACGAGGGCCCCGGCGTGTCGGAGGCTGTGGTCTGTCTCTGCCACAGCCTCTTGGGGTGACCCTAAGCAGGTCAGTTCTGCCCTGCCCCATCCAATCTAACAGTGAGGCACAGGTACCCCAGGCTCCTCTTGGAAGAGTGGGAAATAAACCCCTCCAAGGGGTGATTTGGAGCTAGGAAAAGAGAAAAAGAATTCAATTGCTGAGACCTTCATGTCCACATAATTCCTTCATTTGTTTTAGACTTGCTGAAATCTTTTGGGAGCTGACAACCCCAAGGCCAGATGCTGAGAAAAATTGCTTTTTGGGGCACCAGCCCAGGTTGGCAGTGACTAAAGGACACCATTCAGGAGCCTGGGTGGAAAGACTTTAGTATAGCACATCTAGGCAAGAAGAGCATCACTGTTGAGAGAAGGCTTGTTCTCCTTATTAACTCTGGGCATCCCTTTGTTTCTCAGAGTGGCAGCAAGTTTTCGCTGTCAGCCCGGGCTGGATTGAGAACTGGGGAGAAAGAAGCTGCCTGTGAGCTAGTTTAAATACCAAGCACAAGGGAGGAAAAGTGAACGCACCACACACCCAGCCTGGAGCACAGAAGCAGAGGTTTCCATGCCGAAGCAAGTTGCAAGGATGCAGCAAGAAGGACCACAGGAATACCTAGTGTTCAGGCTGCTTGCCCGTGTAACTCCCACGCCTGGAGCAGATTAGCTGAACAGCCTGGAAAGTCCCTTTCACCACATGCACATCCCCACTTAATTCTCCTGCACCCTTTCTTCCACCTGGCACCCACAGAGCCAGACCCAGGGCACCTGCAGGGATTTGGTCGGCAGCTGTTTCATGAGTCGCCACCACAAAGGTCTCCACAGGGCCTGGGAGCTGGTGTGGCTTCAGCAGGCTTTGCACGTCCGAGCATCAGGGGAGTGCGCGAAGGGAGGAGTGGACGGGATTTACTCCTGTTCTGCCTCTAAGGAGCCAAAACAGATGGCAGGAATATTAGGACAGGAGGGTTTTTCCATCTGGCTGAAAAACATGCCCACGCAAAGAAGCACAAAGCGAGGAGCTTCAGCTGTAACCCCAGACTCCCAGCGATAGGATTTCAAGCTCACACCTGGTACGGTAAATACTGCGGCTGCTCACAACAGGCTCTGCAAAACCAGAATGGCTCCCAAGGCCATCCCCGGGTCTTCCGTGCAAACCGCTGACTTCTTTTCCAGCTTTACTGCGAGAAGTGAGTTTCAAGGTCTCGGCTCCTCAGAGAAAGAAGAGCCAGGAGAAATTACGTATGTGTTTACAGTTAGGGCCACATCTAGAAAAGGGAGCATGGCCCAGAGAAGCCCAGCCCCAGCTGAGTCCATCACTCGACAGTAAAACTGCTCCCACGGAACGGGAGGGCACGGCAGCAAGTGAAGCAGAGCACAGCAGCTCAGGGGACAGTCTGCAGGGTGCTGCGTACGGGCTGGCACCATCCCTTTCCTCCCTCCCAGAGGGAAAAGCGATGCTCATGTGGTTGCCATTGTCCCCTTCCTCAGTCCCCAGGCTCTGAGCATCAGGTGCAGGAGGGTTTACTTGGTACTGGAAAAGGAGCCGATGCCTGGAAGCATATACTGTGGTTACAGGCGAAACGGAGGGACAATTGCTGATGACAAAGGGATGGCAGCTTGGCGAGAGGGAGTCCCAAAATTCCGATCTAGTCTCATACCTTTCACCACCCCAAGAGAGAAGCCATAACACCCCATCGGCGGAAGCGAGGCAGGGAATGCATGCCACAGCATTGCATAAGAATCCAGGAAAGCTCAGTGCTGCCAGCACCAGTTTTCTTTGGGATCTGCTTGGAGATCTGCTGATGCAAGACCTGGGGACTATTAGTCCTTCCTGCCAAAGGCTGTGCTGAGCATCCTGCCCCCAGGTCAGGTGTGCGGTGCCAGGAAGAGAACACCATAGCAGAAAAAATAACCAGAGAAGTGCAGTGAGATTAAAAAGCAAGGTTAATCTAAAGAACGTAGATGAAAGAAAATGACAACCACCATCATGTGCACAGCAAACAAAAGCAAACGCGAGGTGGAGATATGCTACAGGCCCCAGGGTGTCTGAGGGATACGAGCTGCCAGGGCAGGCAAACAGCAAGAAGGCAAAAGGATTGCTGGATAAACACAGAACTATGCACTGGCTCCTGAGGAAGCAACAAGATTCCTATTTCCTGGGACAAATATTAACGGGAAAAGTCATTTTTTTAGCCCAGCTGCAGGAATTGTCCTGAGTTAGACAGTGAAAGCTTGCAAATTTACAACATCACTTGGAAAAGCCATATTGCCAGAGGATGTTCAGGCATCCAGTTCAAGGGGTATTTGGGGTGTTTGCAGAGCATCAGCTATGCTTCCTGAGCTGGAGGTTTACAGTGCTTTTGGCCTGAGTGAAAACTATCCAAAGGACTCAACAAACTTTACTCCTCCAGGTCTCCTTCCAGCTCTCACCTGTGATTCACTCAAGAAAGAAAACCCTGTGATTCCTTCCTGGCTTTTCATTAGCCGAGAGCTCTCCTGCACCTTGGCACAGAGTCCCCGCGGCCCCCACTTACCGCCAGCCGCAGTTGGGCCAAGCACAAGTGTAGGGCTTCTCGCCAGTGTGCCGACGAAAGTGAGCCTTGAGGTGGGAGCTCTTGGTGTACATCTTGCCGCAGCCCGGGTGCGAGCACTTATGGACGCGGATGAGGGAAGGGGGAGCTTTCTGATACTTGGGGGTTGCCTCCACCTCTTGCACATCTCCTGGTGCCCCTGGCCTCACGGCGATTGGCAGGGGGGCAATTTTGACATATTTTTGGTCCATAATGGTCGCAGAGGGTTGGACCTGAGAGAGGAGGGGCAGGTTTTGACCCTGCAGGCTGATAAGCAGCTGCGCCACCCTGACACCCCCTGCAGCACCCTGTGCTAGCGGGCTGCCGCTGTCCATCTGGAGAGGCTGGATTTGGAGGACAAGAGGAACAGTCCCAGCAGCTACTGCCTGGTCACTACTGTCAGCTGAGCCTCCAGGCTGAGCAGCATTTGAGGCATCATCTTCTCGGCCCACGCTGGAGCCAGGCTGTCCCCCGGAGCTCCCTGAGCTGATCTCAGATCTGATCTCAACCTTCCCTCCAGCTGAGTGAAGTTCACTTGCTTCGCCTTTGAGGAACTCAGCTTTCTCCTCTAGGAACTCCTCAATCTCCTCCAGGGTGGGAATGAAGTCCTGCGAGAGGCTGCTGCAGAAGTCAGGCAGCCTGAGGTGATCCTCGCAGACCGTGACTTGGGGTTTTGTGTCTTCCCTTTTTGCACCAGGCAGGGGGACGGGGGAGCCTTCAGAGTGGCTGGTGCTGCCTGCAAGGAGATGGCCAGAGCTTTCTGGGTGGCCGGACTCCCTCTCGCTGCCGTGCCCCGGCAGAAGGGACGGCGGCATGCTGTGTTGCAGAGCACTGGCAAAGCTCTCTAGCAGGGAAGAGCTTGTCAAGGAGGGCAGCAGCTCCTGGCAACTCACAGAGACCATTTGTTGTCTCACGTCCTCTGCCCACACAAAGCTCTTGGCTTGGCTGGATCAGAAGCCTCCGTAAGAGCTCAGCTGGGGCTCCAGAGCCTGGGGAAGTCTTCGTTCATCTGCAAGGGAACACCACCAAGGTTATTTTCAAATTAAAAAAACAAACAAGAAAACCCCAACCTTTGAATAAAATGGACTGTGCGTTAGAAAGAAAACACCAAAACTACTTGGCAGCTTTTGTTTCAAGAGCCTGTTGCTCCAAAAAACACACGCTAACCGTTTTCCTATGCAGGATGCCAACAGGCTGCAAAGAGCTAGATTTCCTCCCCCTAGAAGTAAACTTCTCTGGGGAGTTTATTAAGTTAAAAATACACAATGAAATAATTCACCCCTCTTCTGCCTACGCCAGAGGGCAGGTATGCGCTGCTAGAAGGCGTAAAGGATGACTTGTGGCTTACACCTAGGAGTTAACCGAGATCCAAGAGAGAGTGCTGGTTTCTCCACGCTGCAAACATTGGTGCAAACACAACCTGACACAGACCTGTCACGGCTGGATTAACGCTAACTAGTCTGGGAATAGATAACAAGACAGCTACGGCAGCGCCTGTTGCCAAACTGCTTGGGGCTCTGGTGAGCATTCACCAGCAACCACGCTGCTGTGGTTCCACTGGCTATTGGGGCCTGAGCCAGAGAGTTTCAAGCCAGTTCAGGCAAGTCTGCCTGAGCTCAGTGCCACCTCCAGAACACACCACAGAGCCTGGGGTCAGCTCACGGGGCCCTCGAGGACACAAACACCGCGTTTCAAAACAAGTGAGGAAGATCACAGTCTGCCCAGGTTAGACCCGTGCGGTCTCCAGGAGGTCACTGGTCTCCCACAATTCAACACATTCAACCCCTCGGGCCCCACTGTGGCTGGTGGGTGGGGGGAGCAGCCACACATCACACCTGCCCCTGCAAGAGGGCAGCCCGGAGGCTGCACCCTGCTCCTGCAACACCTAAACCACCCAGGGAGGCAGGATGTGTTCACTTTTCAGTGCAGAAAGTGAGTTTCCAAGAGAAAGAAAACCTCTGCCAAAGTCCCTCATGAACCTTTTCTAGAGCAAGCAAGTCCATGAGATTTCTGCAGAGCTGCAAACCAGTCAAGCCAGTCCTTGTTACCAGTGTTTCCTCAGGGTCCTGAGAGCTGGGAAAGGGAATTTTTGGGAAGCAGTCTGGATGTGATATCAAGGCTCTTCCCCTTAAGAAGAAGTAATCCCTACATCATTCAAAATCTGCTAAGAGCAAGATGCCACATTGCTCAGGGCCACTTGCGGTGCTGTTTACAGTCTCCCTCCAGCCCAACTCTGCATCAACAAACCATGATGAGCAGAAACCAGCAGACTCTCATCTCCTCTTTCTACAAGCTTTAGAGGCTAAAAAAGCTGTCCCCTTCTGGCTACCAAACACTTCTGTTTACCTCTTTCAGAAAGTCTCAAAACCTGATTTTCCAACAAAGTCTCCTTGCAGATCGGCTCAGGAAGTCTCCATCCCTTCATGCCCCCGAGACAACTGAATTAAACTGCAAACTCCCTAGCTCAGGAGCCTCATTTACTACATGTCTTGCAAATTCAGAGTGAACAGTTCTGTTGAACTGACAACATGAAGAAAAGCACAACCAGAGGCCAGAAAGGTCGGGTGGTTAAGCTGCTGGCTTGGGACTAAGGAGATCTGAGCAGGGTCTGCTCTGCTGCAGACTTCTTGTGCAACCTTGGGGTAGTTGCTGGAGTGCTCAGCTCAGTTTCCCACCTAAGCAGGGGCAACAGTAACATCCTACTGCGCAGAGCTGTGCTAAGGGTAAATGTGTAACCCAGCAGCACGCTCCACTTCTAACAGACTTAGTAGATACCTGTTACAGATGTCAGTGCGTTCTCAATCCAAGGCATTTTTGCAAAATGCACGTCAACAGTGCTGTCATCCCAGACAAACTACTGCAAGAAAATGGAGAGATGACTTTGCCCATCAGTGGAGCATACTGCAGGACAAGGTCAACGTTTTCAAGCTTCGCTTTTGCATTTCTACTCCTATAGTTGTTCAAATCCCTAAGAGCACTCTATTGTACGAAATCAGCAGATGTGCAGTTTGAGCACATAGAGAAAAAAGTAATTTGCCCAAGGTCAGCCAACAAGCAAGAGCTGGGAACTCAGCCGAGGGTTACGACTCCCCTCTCGTGACTAAACAATTCCAACAAACACCTGTACCCTCTCCAGAGCCGCCAATTACACCCACTGACTCCCGGCAAAACCTGGACTCACAAAGCCGTTCAGGACGACAGCCACACGCTAAATAAGTCGGATACAGCCAGTTCCACGTGTCGCAGACCCCTCGGTGACAAAGGGATGCCCCGCGCCTCGCCCCTGCCAGGGACACGCGGGTGTGAGCCAAGCCTGGCCCGGCTGCTGCCCCCCAGCCCCACGGCGGGGACCAGAGGCAGGAGCAGGCTGGAAACCCCCCGGGGCCGAGGACACTGAGCCCGACCCGGCAGCTCCTTCATCCCCGGGCGGAGAAAAAATCCAACCCCCGCCCCGGACAGACCT
>NW_009735976.1:0-1368 GCF_000703405.1 Apaloderma vittatum | reverse complement strand
TTTTCTTGCCATATAATATGTATAGTGACAACCTTCACGTACCATGGAACCTGTACTGTGGATCGTGGTTGCATTTCTAATCTCTGATTGCTCGGTTAGCCCAGAGAAGATACATGAGGACACACACAGTTTCACTGTAAACAGTAGTCCATTTGCCATGAAGTAATCCAAATACTTTTGTGACTTTCTGCTGTAAGACTGCAACAAGGGGGAAAATTCCTTCTAGAGAGAGAACCCTAATACAAAGAGTCAGTGGGAAATCTAAGAGGAACAAAAAGCCAAGGACAAAGTGATAAAGTAAAACAAATAAACACTGAATAAAGAATGTACATTACAATTTTCACTTTTTTCATAAAAGCACATGCAAACCCCTAAATACCACCGAGGACCATCAAGGCAATAATGTGTCCGTTTTGCCAATCAGTAAGCTGGGCGAGGGTTGGAAGTGGGAATTAATGTTTCCGTACCCTTTCCTGAAGATTTGACCCTACAGAGGAGACTGTCAAATTAAAAGGAAGGTTTATACCTCTGTGTTCACAACCTTAGCCATGGTCTCATAAGCACCTTTTATTGGTTGGTTCCAGCTGACATATAAATGAAAGCTAGGATTTCTCTGTGCTTAGAACACAGAAAATTTCACAAATGCTTCTTAAAAGCAAAGCTCTGCTTCTCTTTATCTGTTGCGGATATACCCTGGAGCCTGTGGTTCTAAAATGATGAGAGTTACAGCTGAAGCTATAAACTCCAGTCCTAGAGTTCAGTGTAGAGAGGTATATGCTCCTGTTCATAATCCTAATTAATTTAGTGAGACTTTGCTGAGGCACACCAATTTGCCTGTACAAACTTTGTGGTAACTTCTGTAGTGTGACAAAGGACGTGAGACTAGAGAGTGGTATATATCTATCTGTAGAAGTAAACCAAAATTCACAGCTTAGATAATACCGTGGAAAAGGCAGTTGCTGAAGCAGTTGCTGAAGCAGCCAGTTAAACTATTCCAAATAGAATGGGGGAGCAAACTTGTTCTCTTTGAACAATTGTTAACTTGCTTTTTTTTTTCCCTTTTTTCCAATTTCCAGACAGAACCTTGTGTCAGTTATGAAATACAGAGATAAAGTGGAATATCTATTGCAAAATGAGGTATTTGTTCCCTGTTTGTCATACCAGAAAAGCTGTAACTTCTATGTGAAAGGTATCTAGTTATTAATCTATCTCAAGTGCAATTAAGGAAGAGTTTTAATTAAGGCTGTTTAATCTGACTTTGAAAGGATATAAATTCTCTTAATAAAACATGGTTTGACATTAGGAAGAAGGTGCTACAAATTTAAAACATCAAAGGTGACTATTTCTAAGTGTCAAGGAACTTGTAAA
>NW_009735975.1:20176-20919 GCF_000703405.1 Apaloderma vittatum | reverse complement strand
ATATGCCTAGAGATAGCACTGAGGATAAGTTGCTCCATCAACTTTCCAGGGATGGAGGTGAGGCTGACTGGTCTGTAGTTAGCTGGGTCATCCTTTCTGCCCTTCTCATAGACTGGAGTGACATTTGCTTTCCTCCAGTCCTCAGGCACCTCACCAAAGATCTACCTAATCTGGCAATGGGCAATTAGTCCATAGCCATTTCAGTGACTAAATGTAACAGTCATTTTTACAATGCTGGCACTACAGTGAAAGCAAGAACAGATGGACAAAGTTATCAGACCAATGTGTAGCCAAGTATCAAAGATTAAAAAAGACAGGGGAAGAGGTGCGCTCCTATAAAGCCATTATGTGTTCAGTACTATAGCATATCCAGTAGAAAGACACATATTAAAGGCAAGGGACCAAAGTCATCTAGCAAAAAAAGCTGTCCTCATTTTGGAGACTGACTAGGAAGAATAAAGAACCACTTTCTTGCAACACATAAAAACTTAATATTTTCCTTCTATTTAAACAATAGTTTACAAAAAATAGGTAAATATTCTTAGGTGTTTTAAAATGGGTGCAATAAATTCACAAACTATGTTTTCTCTTCTGAAGAAAGGGAAAAATCACAGAAATGTGAAATTCACTAAATGTGAAAATCACTAACTCACAGAAACGCTGGTGTGAAATGACCTCTGATGGCCTTTCCATGCAACCCTTACTACCAAAAATTCTGGATAAGTAGGTATTTGCAAACCAAA
>NW_009735975.1:0-20145 GCF_000703405.1 Apaloderma vittatum | reverse complement strand
GAAAGAGTCACTCTTTCTTCAAATCCAGTCTATATACGGTATAGTATCATAAAATCTGATGACATACAGATCGTAGTACTTTTTTTACTGAAAGACTTTAGCTCAACACTGACAATGCACTTTTTGCTTAAATCCTTGAAAAAAGCAGGGAAGAAGGTGCAGAATCTTACACACTTTTAAAATGGATGATCCATAATAATGCCACTTTATTCAATTATCTTGCCCTCTCAGTGCCAGTAGTCCAAGGACTATATTCAAAACACTTCTTTCTTGGCTACGGTTTTGCTCTTTGTCATAGCCAAATCATTTTGCAGAGAGTCTTCACAGCTGTCTTCCAGTAGAACCAGTTAGGTTCCAAAGGAAACACAAGTCTTTCCTTATCACTTCATCTGTTCAGCTTCACAGTGGCCAGCACACACGCAAACTGATACAGATACATCCATCAGCCTAATAAATAAGGTCTAGCCTATTAGAAGGCTGTGGAAGTCATGGTAATCACTTTCCTTGTGAGGACATTTCTATCAAAATGAATTACAGATAACTGAATCTAATATATTATGAAGTAGATCTTGGAAAAAAACCTCATAGAGACATGCATTGTGCTTACACACTCAGTATATTACTAGACAGCAACCTGGTATTAAGAAAAGCAGACAAATAGCATATATTGGCTTTTATTAAGTAGTAAGGAACTGATCACGATTCTTTTCCTGAGAAACAGTGCTTGCACTTACAGATATTTGGTGTTAGAACAGATAACTAAATACAAGATATGCAAGCCATGCAGAGAAAAATAAAAGAAAACACATGGGATTTGAAGAGAACAGCAGAAGTGGACAGCAGAAGGTAACTGTGGTATGAGCTGTAACAAATACAGAAACAAGGAACATACTTTTTACAGTTTTCTATACCACAGCTCCTGAGTATAGCAGCTAAAAGATTTATTTTAAAATAACTTCATTTACCCTGATATTTTTATTAGATCTCAAAGAGTAAACTAGCTTCTGAGTACTAGCTTCAAGTACTGGTTCACATGAATCCTCTAAATAGAACTGCACAAAATAGTCTCTTTTATAACTAAAATTAATCAAGTTTTAGATTTTCTTATGTATATATTTTTTGTATCTCTGCAATATGAAAGCATAGTGAACTGTAGTAGAATCTGTCATCATGTAAAATAGCCAACATTAAGCCACTTGAACAGTGACAAGGTGTCAATATACTTCATTAATATTGTTGAATTACAACACTGCAGAGATTGATGACATGCAGTATGCAAGACTATGAATACTAATACTTAAATCCAACAGAACTTAGCCTAAATTAGATTTGTTAGCTGTCAGACATCATTACACAGCATTACTTTCCCCACCCCCACCCCCATTACCAAGACACTGCAGAGGTGCACACAGACATAAAGATCACTTGAGATGTGTGTCTATACACACAATGTGTATTGATCAGTCTTATGGAAAGAATGCTATACCGGATAAATATTTGCCTTGTAAGCTAGTGGCCTCTCTATCATATATCACAAATGCTTATGATAGTATCAACTTATAAACATAGATTGCACTGATAAACACAAAAGCAATCCATTTTTCCAGTGTGATTGCTTTTGTTACTGTGGTGAGGCAGATATTATTGTAAGAAATCAGTATTTTTTTTTTGTAATGAATTGATCAGAGAAGCAGTCTTTTTAAAACATACTCCACCTTTAATTGCCCTACAATTTGAAAATTTGAAACACTGTATCAAAACCACTTTAAAATAAAAATATTGTATCGAACCAACTTTAAAATTGAAACAATCAAAACCAGTTTTAAAATACTGTATCAAGACAGTTTTAAATTAATCCTTTAAAAATGAAACACTGTATCAAACTCAGTTTTAATGTAACTTTTTTAAGAACGTAAATTTTCTCCTTAAATAGTTTTAAAACTGTATTTCCCCACAGATTGCATGTAGACACTGGCTACTAACACCACAGAATCATGTAGGTTGGAAGGAACCTCATGAGGTCATTTAATCCAACTCTTGCTCAAACTGGCCCTCCTGCAGCCGAGTTTTGAGCATCCCTGAGGATGCTGCTCTCCACAACCTTTCTGTACAACTTGCAGCAGAGTTTTACTGCTCCCAGGGTGATTTTTTATTTTTTGTCTTGTCTCTAACTGGAATTTTCCATGTTGCAACTTGTCCACATGGCCTCTTGTCTTTGCTATGTACTTACAGGAAGAGTTTGGCTCCATCTGCTCTACATCCTTCTATTAAGTAGTTGAAGACAGCAATAAATCTCACCTCAGCTTCTCTTTTTAAGGCTGGACAAACGCAGTTCTCTCAGTCCATCTCTCTTGGCCTCATACCACTATATCTTTTTTTTTCCTGTACTGAGGAAACCAAGGCTGCACACAGTGCTCCAGATGTGGTCTCAAGTGATGAATAAAGAGAATAATCACTTTCTTTGCCTTGCTGGTTATGCTTTTGCAAGTCTGCTATGCAGTTGGCCGCCTTCACCACAAGAGTACACTGCTGACTAGTATAAATATCAAGTTCTTGGCCATAAAAAACATGTAATCTCAGATAGGTACCTTTGCAAAAGCACTCAGGAACAGACCACTTTTTAGACTTACTAATAAGCATCTAGAAATATTGGGCCCTTTACCTCTCAGCACTCTACATGTATGTGAAATCAATGAAGGGAATTGTCACCAGCTCCCTCACTAGCAGCTGTCCTGTTCTCCCACTCCTGCGGTCCTATGCCTCAGAGACTGCAGGTGGAAAACTGCACAAAGATAACATCCAAGAGCAAAACAAACTTGCAGAGAACAAAACTTTGATGTAAAGAATGCTCCTAAGGATTAATCTTACTATTCCATTCCATCTTATGCTAACACAATTTGCAAACACAGCTTCCTCCCAGGTAAGTTATATAATATTTATTTTATGTAAATATCAGCATTGTGGCTCTCCACCAATGTGTTTAAGAAACTAAGAAAAATAAAATCTTTGAAAAAATAAACTTAGAACCTGGATCAAGTAGAGCTCCACACAAAACGAAAAAAAAACAAAGCAGAGAATTAAAACAAAATGAAGAGCTACAAGATGGAAAGAGTTTGTGAAAACCACGCTAAGATTCTTATGTTAAGGACTTGCTCCACATTCACTTACAGATCTTATGCACCTTAATAACTACAAATGTCAAACAGAACAGTTCAAAACCCCAGAACAACGAAAACAACGAAACCGCACAACAAACCACAACCAAAAACACAAAGCAAAACAAAACCCCACTAAACTCAAAGCATTTATGATCTGTTAGCTTGAATTATATAACACAAGTGTAACCGAAAAAACAAAATTTCTTAGTATACTCCCAAGTCTTTTCTCTAGACCCAGGCACCAAATGTAAAAGATCAACAGCTATCCTTTATTTTTCAGTGACTTTATTACTGTTGGCTTCTCTTTTCCTCCTGATGAGTCCCTACTCTTTCGTCTATTTCTCCTTTTAAGCAATTTCTTCATAGCCCCAAAAGCTTGAATTTTACTGTCACGGAGGGAGGTACATGATATTGTAAAGGCAGAACTGTGCCCCAGAAGTTAAGAAGAGACCCAGAAAAAGACTAGAAAATATACCAAATTGTTTTAATAAAAATACACTAGTCCAAAATGCAATGGTTTTCATACAACCTGCCAAAACCATAATGTGGCTATACGCAAGCTGAATATTATGGAAAGCATGAGCTTATATTTTATTGGAGGGCTAGTACAAAGAATCTAGCAATGGCATTTTTGGATTAAATGAACTTTTCTGTAAACTTTGATGCAAGACTCGTGATTTTCCTTGTAAATCAAACCAGCTGTTAAGACTTCAGAGACTGTTTGTTATGATTACTAACAACTACTGCAACTTTTTATTGCTGCTGAACTTGGATTCATAAGGCCTTAGATGGCACAAGTGGTATCCTCCCCAAAATATTTCTATGAAGAATATGATCTCCAGCAAAAATGCACTGGACACGGAACACACAGTGACTAGTATTCAGTTACCATGCTCTTTTTCATATAGTGTAGCAGAAGCACTTTATGGAGATACAAGTTGTATATTCAATTTAGAAAATACATTATCGTTTTACCCTAAAATAGCAAGACGTTAAGAGTTACAGACCTTTATTTACACTGCAGCAGTTCTGCAGCATCATTTTAAAATACAGATTATACAAAAAACAAATACAGTTTTTATATAATTTTGCACAGTTTAATCTCTTTTCCACCCATTTTATCACAAATAAACTTGCTAAATTCAGACTGGTAAAACCAAACCCATGTGTTATTACTTTACTTCCTTTGTATGCTGTTTTGATTAAGAATTGTTTTCTTTAAGAAATCCACATTCTTAAAACAACAAAATATCCAAACACAAAAAGCAATTGCTTGGAGTTAGTATGGACCTACTACTCTTTCTAATATTTGTTATCACAACTGAATAGCCATAGGAGCTACTAAAGATTAGAAATGTATGCACAAAGTTTAATCACGTTAAATTTCTTCTACAAAATACAAGCCAGAAAGGATCTTGCAAAGTAAGCAAACAGAAAAGGTTGACAGATCAAAACAGCCTGTCTGCTTAGAATTTGCTTGATTGATCTTACCTTCTGTGCTTAATCCAGGACTTGAAGTGAATTTTGCTACATCGACAATCTTTACAGCGAACTGTTGCCCCGTTTCCCTGTTGATACATCTCCGCACAACACTGAATGGACCCCTGAAACACACACAGAAAAGAGCAATAAATAACCCGTTTTCTCTTATGAGCTGAGACAAAATTACATTTTCTAAACACCGCTTAAATTCCAATATTCAAGTGTAGTATTTGCAAAAAACCTTATTATCTCATTCTTGCTGCACATTAAATGTAAAATTAATAATTTTACCTACACACTAGTGTAAAGAACACCAAATGAGTTTTGTATTTTCCCATATTAAAGACATATTCCCTTACCGTGCCACTTTTGAAAGGCTACACTCTTCGAAATCTCATGTAATACAGTGGCATTATTAAATTTTAAGTGGACATTATTTTGATGCATAATTCAAATGGGGGCAAAAACAGAGGCAAGAAGCACATTCTTGCTTATAATTCTAAAATAAGAGTTTAAAAATTACCATTTGAAACAATCATAAGGATATTCCTTCAAAATAACAAGAATTGTTTAGCCATGCTGTTTGGTTTTATTTGTTTCTTTGTTTCATACAAACCAGGTTTATTTTGAGCTTATTTGGCATCACTAGATATAAATAACTTGCATTGCAATACCTCAAAATTCCACAAAAGCTTATAATTTTCTCTCATCTGTGGCACATAAAGAACACCCACGAAAGTTACAGATAGAGTTATTAAAATTCATTCAGATAGATGTTAGTATTGCACTTAACTTTTAGTTTAAAAAAAATGCAACCTCCCCTAGTTATTTTTCAAAACTGAAACTGCATTTGCCAAAATATGAATCAGAACAATGGCAGTCTTTTAAAAGCCATCACCATCAATACGAATTTTTGGAAGCGTCTTTTAGTAGATGATTTAAGTCCTTGGTGCCTTGACTTACAATATGGAATCTTCTATCCAATGTTAAGCAAGACAATAAGATAATTACAGCAGGTCAAGCTTTCAAACATGAAAAAATAATAGGTTATGAAAACAGAATAGGATTGTGTCAGAACTGCAGTAGTGGTGCAAATCAATCTTTTTTACTGGTACTTATTTAATGACTGACATGAAAGTTCTAAGAAATTCGTTCTAAAGTCTTTTTAAGAAGACATAAGGGAAAATTTGAGGATGGAAAGAGCCTTTGTTCAGAAGTTCATCTACTGAATGAACATTCACCTTCCAAGTGAAATAAATGCTTAAATATAGCCTAAAAGACAAATTCTTCCATTCAAGCAGTGAACTGGAAGTGAGATTACAGGTTTCTGAACAATGAGATTTTAAAGCAATCAATTCTCAAAATAAAAGGTTTCATGAAAAGGAAGAAATGTCCCTCTGAGGGTTCTTACAAGCCTTTCTAACTGGCTTTTGGTATTCCTTTATATAGCAGATGAGTCAAAGTACGTAATTCATCATGCTACCAAACCTGCATGTCCATAGCTAAAATCCAATTTTTGTATTCTTTAAGCAACGTACTTGCAAAGATTTCCTGAAATAGGGTAATTACTAGCACAGAACACGAACATCAAACCAGTCAATTAATCACAGACTACACATTCACAAATAAGGAAAATATTTATTAGTAAAACTATATACATGTGAATTATGTTGATGCTCAAAAAAACCTAATCTTCCTTGCTTTCCCTGCTCCTAACACACAATTAAATTCTCCCTACTGATGGCAATTTTGCCCTCTGAATCCACATCCCACCATTATTCAGTATTTGGTCTTTTACCAAGAGTTACCACAGATATTTTAAAAAAGATGTTAAGGCTAATACATAGAAATCCACTTATATCTGTAAATGCAAAATGCTCAGCTGACTTCATCTGGACTGTAGCTACTAACTTGGAATATATGTACATACTTGGAGAAGACAAGGATAGATAGCTGGAGGAATCACAAAAAAAAGCAGCTCCAAGAGGGATCAGACTTTTGGGCATCCCTACCACCATGACTCATTTTTTTATTTCAATTATGTCTCAACATTTTACAATCCTGACTGGAACAATTTGCTTCCTGCATATTGACTCTGGAACAAAAATAAATAAATGAGCTTTTTCTTCAGTTCTGTAACAGATAGAGTACAAGAGATGTCTGTACAGTCTGAACCTTTGCAGACATGTTGAAACTTAGCTATAGTTTAACAGAGCTTTCTCTGCTTCCAGTGAGGAATGCCAAAAGACTCCTCAGTAAATCAAAGGTGCTGCAAAGCATAGACGACAAGAATTCAGTGATGTCCACAATGAACTTATTCTACTAGAAAAATACACCAATTTATTGCTTCATAGAGAAAAGAGATTTTTAAACACAACCGGAAGATTCAGCTAGCTACAAGCCTCAGATTACCAACTTTTTCAAAACGAGCTTTCTTTTAAGTCACACATAGCCTCAAAATAGTATATGTTACGTCAATACATCAGATTAGTTCTTCCTATGATAATAGCAGCTTAGATTTTCCAATTTTAGATAATTTTAAAACATACAGAAGAGGTGTCATCATCAATTAAGCACCCATTGTCACTTTCATGTGCCAAGTAAAAGAAAAGAACTTTAAAATACGTTATGGTTGCAGTTACATTCCTGACTTTTTCCTCATAGCTGTAATGACACACAGCAATTTTACAAATCAAGTCATAACAGCCCACAATGATACTGTCTCATTCGAGTCCAAACCCAAAAATCCATGCTTCCTAATGCAGTAGCTTCAAACCTCGTTTGTAAGTTAAGTCAAAAAGTCCTTCAGGCCACTGTCAGTCACAGCACTAAAATCACATTCTTTTCAGTCAGGAAAAGAACTACAATATTTCATCTCTGCAATGAGACAAGGAGCTGTTCAACAGTTGTGTCTGCCACTGGGGAAACATACATCATACAACATACTAAATGACAATTTCTATAGCTCATTTTACTAACCATGCAGCTCAAATTATAGGGATATAAAATACAGAGATGATGCAGATAGGGGAAGGAACAGCTATAATACTAGATACAGATCATTAAAACTATTATAGACAGATCAGACTACTTGTTTATTTATTAAAGCAGAGGAATTAATTTGCATGGTAAGACTTTACCTTGTAACAATCGTACAAACTAAAATTGTAACAATGTCTTTTATATTTCATTTCTCTCTGTATTACCCTTAACAGACATAGCTGCTAAGATACACAAATCTTTGGTTTCAGACCCATCCTCCTGTCTTTCCCCAAGCTTTCAAAATATTTCACTGTAGTTAACATGCACATAACAGATCACACTAGCTCAAAGTATGACAGTCATTAAAATAGAGTAGTAACGACAGATGAGTTTTTCACTGATATTTTGTCAGCATTGGCAATGGCACATTCCAACATCTGCAACAGTTTGAGCCCCATCTTCAGTGTACTGTTATGCAATACCAAAGGGGAAAAAAAAAAGAAAAATGTATTTTCTTAAACTGAAGTTGGGATCCATACTGATTTTTGCCACCTACTGCAGATGGAAATCAAAGCATTACAATACATCATTAAGGATTATTGATTACATATACACCACAAAAAAAGCGGATAGACATATTGAACTCATAATCAGTTCTTTCCATGTTTCGAAAATTTTGAGTAAGGAGGGCAGGTTCTGATGTAACCTTAACGCTAGTGAAACCATTTTCTGGCGATTAGTTTTCCTGTCTAGCACAGAACAGGTAATCTTATCATATAGACACAAACTTGAAGAAAATTAAGTATTAATTGCTCTCTCCTTCAAGAGTACAACACTTTAATTAGAATAAAATCTTAAAATTTTGAGAACATCAAAGCCTTTTTTTCCTCATCTCTGTCACTTTATTTCACATAATTAGGACTTTAAGGATAAAGATAATATGCTGATGTTTTGCCAACTTCATTTTTTCTTTTTAATATGAGAATCTTGTTCATTTATCTCTCTGTTCTGCCTCCTTTCCCCTTTCCTCCAACGCATGTTGGTGCACAGGAATGAGAACTGGTTGTGACTACAATACACATTGTCGGTTCCTTACAAACACAAATACTTGCAACCAGTTAACTACAGCCTGCTCCCTTCCCAGGTTCTGAATGAACTGAGCTGACCTGTGGGAATGGAGTTCCTACTGACAGATGTTATAAAGACCCTTTCTGGACCTCAAAACTTAAAATCTCAAGTCATTATCAAATCACCAAGAATTTGCTCAACATCTCTCCTGAGTCCCAATTTTTTGAGAAACTTCTTGTAAGACAAAGCATTTGAGGCTCTCAAAACCAGTTTCATTAAGTTAAAAAAAAGAAGACTGACACCTTGTCAGTAAAACCAACAACAGTGAACGACATCTCTTCCAACAAACAGAGAGCTCCTTTAAAAATGAGCTTCCATTTAGGAGCACAAGTTCTTATATTCCATTTCCTTATTTAACAGGACTTAACTATTAGGAACTTGAAACATGCAATACAGGTCTTAAAGTTACTTTTATGCAGCATTTTAAACAGAAGATCAATGTTTCTTAAAAGGGTTGCATTAAGATGCTATAAATCACGTAAGAAAAAAACATACACTAAGATTTTTTTTCCTGGTTTAAAAGGTATGCAGCAGACAATATTGCTCTGTACTAATGGGGTTAATACATTCAAAACAACTATATCAAAATTGATGAAAATTGTCAGAAAGAAGGAAAATTATAGCCACATTTTAAAGAGATAGACCTCTTTCCCTCTTTATTCACGTGTATCATTTACAATATATACTCGTTCTTTCATTTTCCCTTTGATTGAAGTGAATCTCTTTCAGAACTTAAGTATATCCAAGATTAATTAAATCTGCAAGTAGTCACGGTATCAGTTCATTTGCACAAGGCAGTGCAGCTTAAAACAGCGATTAACCTCTCTGTGAAGTAGCACATAGGATTAGAGGGCATTCACATTTCAAAAGCCATCACTGGCAATGTTGGGTAGACATTTTTTACTTTTTTCTCAAAAGAAAATTTAAAATACTGCATTATTATGACTGAAGCACAGAAGATTAGCTAGACCAGTTCAAGCCACAAAACTGAGTTCCCAAGCAGCAGCATTTCTATCACTAGTATGCTTCAACAGTTCACATCTTTGAAATCAAGTCTGTGCTTAACTCAACTTTAGGATACAAAGCACAAGACAGTGATTCACTAGATCTCAGCCCAATATGAATGCATGTTCTAATATTAATCCAACAGAAAAAGAAAGACAAACAGAAGACTAAAGCTGTAGATCTAAGGTAGAAAATAAAAGCAACTCAAGTCTTTCTTCCTCTTTGTGATCATTTTTACAAGATATGATCACTTAAACACATTTGAAAGTACTGAATCACAGTGCTTACACAGATAAAGCACAACATAGATTTTCTTTTCTAATGATTTTGTAAATAACAAATCATAGAATCATAGAACGGCCTAGGCTGGAAGGGACCTTAGAGATCATTTTAATCCAGCCTCCCTGTTGCCAGGGACGCCACCTCTCCACTAGATCAGGCAACACATGGGGACCAAAGGGGAAATAACTGGACAAAGGCTACTGAGTAAAGTGGTAGGTTTTGAAACAGGTCGTTTAAAAACAGCAAGACTAAAAAGTCAAGGAAATATTTGGAAACGACAGGTATTTTTTAAATAACAGCATTTAAGCAATTTAGAAAAATATTACCTAGATGATAAAACACGTTTTAGAAGAAATTATTGTTACAGCTTAATACTCAATTATCATCTATTTTAAAGGCTTAAGTAAGCTTTTATACATGGGAACAAAATCTTTAGGGAAAACACTTGTCAAAAAAAACCTAGGGTAACTTAAATTCTGGTTATTCAAGTTAGAAATACCTGACGTGGGTGAGGGTGGGGAGATACTTTAAAGAAAGCCTAGTCATATCAATGCAGGGCACTCTAGGAGCTAATGAGACCTTATCACTCAGTCTTTCTACTGTAGAGCTCAGTGCAACTCCAGTGTCTGCTAATGCGGACCAGAAATGCAGTCATGGTCCTCCTTCCAACCTACTGCCCTTCCAGCAGTGGTTCCCTCATTGCAGTGTTATTAGAACTTACTTTTTCAGCTTTTCTCAAAGCCTTACCTGACACAGAAAGTGAGGAAATGAAAACCAAAATGGAAAAGACCACGACACTATTATGTTCAGCACCAAAACGTTGGCAAAGCTACCCCAGAGAGCAGACAAGAGAACCTTCCAGACCCTTTCTCCCTTTTCTTTTTTGTCCTTGACCATTTTTTTTTTTCCTTCCACAGGGAACTATAGGAGTAGCCACTCCAGTAACTGTGAAAGGGAAACCTTCCCCAAGAAAACAGAAAACCTTAGGGTATGCTTCAAACATATGCAACACATGGAACAAATATTTACTTTCAATTTGAAGATCTTCTACAATACAGAAGCTTGTTTGCATGTTTTTGTCACTATGAAAGCAAAACACTGGCAGAAAGAGACTTCTTCTGCTATCTTGTCTTCCTTAACTTCAACCTGCATGGGAGATAAGCTCTGCTTAACTAATCTGTAGCCTCTGTCAACAAAAATAGTAAGTTCGTGGGCTCATTCTTCTTCTTATCAAGCTGAATTTACCAGTCATTCTGCATTTTAATATATGGGGTAACTATCTACAAAATCTCTTAGGTATACATATGCTATAAACAGATGCTGACATGTAAAAATATCTTTAATGCCTCTGTAGTTTGTAAACAACTCTAATTTTACACTGACCTGCTGGGATATTAAGGAGATGGGATGAGAAAGGAAGAACATTGAGATAAGATGATCACTAGATTCTTCATTTTATTACCATGAAATAAATATTTCAGCAGTAGTCATAAACCAAATTCTTCACATCCAAGCTATTCAGAAAATATTTTTATGTTCACATATACTACAGCACTCTTTTCTGGAAATAAGCATTTAAAAATATTCACCTCAGCATACAGACAAGCAAATTCCGCTTTCAATAGTTATTGTAGTAATAAGTTTCATGATCTTCAAAGTGTTGGTCTGAAAGCCAAGGCTCTTGGCTCTACAGATGCCATTTTTGGCTCACTTCTTCCTTGACAATATATATCCAGTGATTCACTACTAATTTGTTTTTGCGGCAAGATTAAACACTGGACACCATTTTCACTTTCCTAAATCATACACAGGTCTAAAATGCTATGCTACAGCCTCAGTCTTCAGGAAAGTCACTGATGTTGTGTCCTATTTCTAGAGGGATGAAAGAAGGAATAAAAAAATTATTTATAAGGCACATATGTACTAAACATACACAGGTAAATTGAGACATTCTCTTAACTCTTCTCTCTAATTACTAATGACAGGACAAGGGGAAATGGCCTCAAGTTGCGTCAGGGTAAGTTTAGGTTGGATATTCGGAGGAAGTTTTTTACTGAACGAGTGGTGAGGCACTGGAACAGGCTGCCCAGGGAGGTGGTAGAGTCACCAACCCTGGAAGTGTTTAAAAAAAAGTAGATCTAGCACTTGAGGCTATGGTGTAGTGGTTAGGTATGCTGGGATGAAGGTTGGACTAGATGATCTTCAGAGGTCCCTTCCAACCCCTAACATTCTGTGATTCTGTGAACTCAGATAGAAATAATTTAAAGGGTCAGAAGATGGTACTTTTTTCTAAGTTTTGGTGAGAAAGAAGAATGAAAAATGATTTGTTAAGCTGAAATGAAACAATCTGCCCCCTCATCAGTAAAGAACTCAAGAAACTGATGACAAGTATGATGTTCCTCTCTCTCTCTCTGGTTCACCTTAAGATAGGTGAGAATCTACATCTCACGCAGGAAGTGATTTCAGGCAGGTGGAGACTGATAATTAAAGCACAAAAGTCACTTCTGGAACAGAAGAGGGGAGAAATAAGGAGAGCTTTATTCACTGATAAATTCTTTGTGGAAATATTGCAATAAAAGCATGGAATCACAATTCTCAAAATTTTATTTTTATAGTCTAACATTCTGTAACACTTCACAGAAATATATAACACATTGGCAGCTGAATCATGAACAGCAGTTCAAAAACATTCAGAAAAACTGACACTGTTCTCCTAACACACTGCTTTAAAATCTGACCAAATAACTTGCCTCTTTCTCTTCATTGTGAAAATAGACCTAATGCACAAGATCAGGATGCAGCAAAGAAAATCTGGAGAAAAGTTAAACAACTAAATTAGGTATGAAATCATTCAACAGTGAGAAGAAAAGTAGCAAGAATGAACAAAGGTGTTAAAATGAGCACTTCAATCACAGGAACCAAAGGGAGTGTATTAAAAACAATAGCTTTGCCTTCACAAGAATAGAGAAAGATTGCAGAATATCTTCAATCTCATCAGCTAGAGACAATGATCATTACTTTTCTCTTTTCCCATTCAGAGAACCTTCCATGTATTAATGTATTCACGTATTAACACAGTCTTGTTGCATCTCCAGCTGTGGCTTCACCAGCATTTCTCTAAGCAGCAGTACTGGCCAAAGCAGCAAACCTACTAGCTCTTGTGTCCTCCTGAAACAGTGAACCAAATCAAAGAAGAAACAAAACCCACCCAAATACCCCACACAAACCACTTCTTCCTTTTGTTTACTGTGTTGCTTGTCATTTAGGGCAGTTTCTTGATTTGGTTTAAAGCATGGCTACACAAAGAACTGTGTCAGGAACAACTGAGTACAACATAGGGGTGCTTATAGCAGCAGTGCTGCTGCTAAAAGTGAATCTAGTCTCAGACCAGAATTTTTCATACAGTCCTACAGCCACCTGTAGGACCTGCTCTAATATAGCACATGTGCACTCACGCAATGAAGCAAAGGAACTCATTTAACTGCGAAAGTCTTTGGTAAATCCAGAGAATTGGCTCTACCATGCATACCTTATCCTTTAACTGCAAGTGCTTTCAATAACACACAGCCCACAGAGCAAGACAGGAAAGAAGAAAGGGTAATAAGTCAGTCACCACTATCGCCAAAACTGCCTTCATGAGATTTCCCTCAGAAACCCCCCTTCATGACTTCACCCTCAGGTGAACTTACATGCATTAACCACTCCCCACATCATCTCCCACTCCTGCATTCTGGTTCTATTTTAAATTTCCACTTTAAGATTATTAATATCCACTTTACATTTACCAGTCCTGCTAACAAAACTGAGATCACATACTCTTTCTTCTCTCTTTCACTCACAGATTTTGCCAAGCCTAACAAAATGCCCTTTTTTGTGATGAGCGCTCTCATTTCAGAATCTCTTCCTCGCATCCATTCCAGTTTAAATTTTTCTTAACAAAAGCAACCAGAACTGTGAGTAACACTCCAGATGAGGTCTTATCAAAAGTCTGCACAACGTTAACGATGCTTTTTACTCTGCTGGAAACACTGTGCCTGGTACAGTCCTGTACTTGTCTTCTCGACACACACATCATACAGCCACCTGATATAGCTACACTCTTCTCCTCAGTTTTTTCTAACCAACAATCTTAGCCTACCCCTAGATTTTCTATTCTCAAGTGGTGGATCCTGTATTTAGAAGTTCATAATTTCCACTACTCAAGTCCTCGTTTTTTTTCCTTCCTAGAAGATGTCCAGATCATTCTGTGCAGCAATTATCCTCAAATGTTGCCTCAAAAAAAAAGCATAGTTTAAGCAGTACAGTTCAATTTAGTGTTTTTTTTTCTTTTAAAATAACAGACAACTAATCCAAAACTGACCAACAACAAACCTTCACTTTTTCACTATTTCCTCTTTGAATGCATTTCAGTTTGATCTTCAGTTCAATATGGAATACTTAACATTTATCATATTGTCATCTTTTTGTTTGTTTTAAAGAAACCTCAAACCAGGGATGTGAGAGGGAAGCACTAGCAGATCTGACTCATAAAGGGGTTTTCTCATTGCTTGGAACACACCACCACTAATTCAGCTGCCTCAACACTACTGCTTATCACAAATTCTAAGTTTCCTACATGTTCATGACAATGGAGAAAGGTACACTCAATTTGCGTGGGGCCCTACAGAAGTAGAAAAGAAATTTAACATTTTTTTAATGGAAGTAAACTCATTTAAATACTATTACTGTGTCTGTGACAACATATGGCAGTTCCTGAAAATTAAAAATGTATCACCTTTATACCACAAAAGGTTCAGAAATTCTTTAAGCCTCTCTCTTCCCACATCTAACTAACAACAAAACTCTCATTTAATATGCTACCATTACACAAGAGCTATGACTCAAACTTGGAAGACAGCAACAGTCAAACAAAAACATATTATTAAAACACACACATATACTAGAAATCGGTATCCCTCACAACACCAATATCTGAACCTAAACAGAATTTATTCTGGTAATCAGTTCAACTGAAATTGTTTCCTGCATTGTTCAATGTTTAAATTTTGCTTTAAAAACAAAAAAAAGTTCCATTTAGTTGTCACTTAAAATCACAGCCCCAGGGATACTTCTGTGTGCATATCAATTCATAAACCCCCTTGGAGCCAATAAATAGAAGTTAACTAAGGTCAGCTAGAGAGACCAAGTGAGAAGAGTCTCCAGTGCTAAATTGTCTGAAGAATCCTGAACTCACTTCATGTATTACCTAAAGGAGTTTGGCCTCTGAACTTCCAAACACCTTCATGGGTCAGGAAAACAAGAAGTAGTCTGCCTTGTGTATTAAATTTCATAAGCTGTCATCAAGATCATGTATGAAGTGAAGGAAAATATAAATACTTGAGATTTTCTTTTAAAGATGTTAGAATACTTCCGATATTTCAGAAATTGAATTTATGACTCAAATCATCAACCCTTAGCATGACTCATAACATTTTAAAATACAGAAGGATTATGGGATTTACTAAGAACATTCAGCTGAATAGTGAGTAAAAAAAAACCAACTTCCTGGTTATGATATTTTTAGAAGGTTGTTGAATTCTCTCTCCAGGAGACAGATGAATGAATTCCGACCTCTTGAAATCTGAAGCTTTCAACAATGTACTGGAATGAAAAATCTGACACAAAGAAGATATGAAAATTTAGTTTCTCTAAAAAAAACAAACACATTGGATCTGTTAGACTTCTGAACAGTAGTTCCTTATATTTTTATTTATTTATTGTACATAAAAGTTAATGTGTTTATGGTTTTTTTTAAATTGTTTTTGAAGTACAGATTGCATTTCGTCAGCCTAGATATCTCTATGAAAAAAGCATTAGTCTATACCATTTGTATTAGTTAAACTTTTTAATAATCTTTAAACAAAATATTTTAGGAGTTTGTCTAGAAAGGTAATTTATCTTGCTAACTTCAAAAATCAAAGATGTCTTGGAAAAAGCTAATGCAGATACAAGAAAACTCTTTAAAACTAGATAGGGCTATTCACCTCACTAAATACTTGGAAGGTATATTGTTATTTAAGTATAATATGAAAATTAACCACTGTTATTTATAAAAGTAGTAAACACCCAAAGTATTTAATGTGAGATACCAGGTTCCTGTAAAACAATTGATCATTACTTTTAAACTCAAGTCTCCTCTTCATGTGCTAATTTAAGGTTAAAAGTGTCTCCCTAGCATGATCTTGCCATTATAAAGACTACCATACAAATATCTCACACTAACTACAGGACAATTATTCCTATATGAACTATAATCACCAATAAGACAATTATTAATACACATACAGCATAATGTACTGAGATTATTTCACCATTTCTTTATTGAAAAAGGCCATAACGCTATTCTTCTAACTGTTAAACATTTACTAGAACTGTTAACACACTGAAACTAAACATAAACCCTTTACTTAAAAGCCACACTTGTTTTTCCGTTATAAAAAAGCAAAAGCTGCCTGGATCAATTTCCCAGTCAGCTCTGAGACACAGCTGTAGTAAAGCTTGTACTAGTACCAATGCAAAGATAGCACAGGTTACTAGCAACCTGCCAGGAGAGGACAATACTGTTATTCCTGAAATTATGAAATTAGCAGGAATCAGAGCATTGACTCCATCTCTGCATGACAACATACAGTGCACACATCAAAATATACCACACTCATCAAGTGATTATTTGACCTTTGAGACACTGACAAAAAATAGGAAGAAGTTGAATTCATGGTCCAGGTCAGGTGTAACATCACCAGTTTCTAGCTGCCCTTTATTTATTTTATTCAAGGACCGAAGAGTGAAATGAGGCAGATGATCAACACCTTGGGACCAAGAGTAGATCTGCTTTTTTTCCTTACACGTTTTCACACTGACAAGCAAAAAGTCAAAGTATTCTTTCAGTTACGTTGCTCTAAATTCAAATCAAACTAAAATTTATTTCAACCGCAGTGATAAATGTTGTCATCCCAGATTTGGAACACAGAATCAACATAATCCCCTAAATGCTTGTCTCAAAGCACCTGTGCCCTAATGTTCTTTAAAAAAAATTAATTAAATCCAATGACAGTGGTAGAAGTCCTAAAAAGTAATTAGGAAACTGTTCAGTAAGAAACTTGCTCCTGCCTATGAGACATCCCCAAGCTCAGCTGGCTTGGCTTCTACAAGTAGCTGGTGGCAGCTGCTACTGCTGTCACCAGAAAGGAGCCCAGCAGTAGAAATGCAGCTTCCAGCTTCATTCTAGGCTATATACAAATGAAGGAGTAAGCACATATCCAGACAAATTTCCCTGTCTTGTTTTTTTTTTTAAATAGGATTTAAATCTGTCCATTGCTTTTTGACTAAATATAGGAACATGTGTTGTGGAACCCTACCACTGCACCCTCCTGCTTCATACTAGAAATTTCACTGGAAGCTTAAGTCTAACAATATTTTTAGATGAACTAAGGCTATGCAACATAGAACCATAAGTTAACTGCTACGAATGGCAACACTTAGGACAAAGTGAATGAGGAGAAAAGCACTGCCAGAGAGAAGCGCTACAGATAGCCGAAAATACAGAGTATTGCTCAGACACAGAAAGCAACTTCCTGTTGGCAGGGTTTTCCGTACAACTCCACTTGCAAAGATTAAACAACACCCAGTAGTTTAAGTGAAACATGTAAAAGCGAAAACCAAAACCCAATGAAAAAGAGTCCCCAAAGCTTTAAGGAAAGCTTATGATGTTATTTATTCCCTTCAAATGCCCATCCAGCAGTAAAAAGTCTCCCCATCATTCTTATAAGCCCCCTTTAAGTACTGAAAGGCCACAATAAGGTCTCCCTGGGGCCTGCCCTTCTCCAGGCTGAACACCAATTCTCTCAGGCTTTCTTCAAAGGAGAGATGTTCCAGCACTTTTGCAGCCCTTCTCTGGACTCGCTCTAACAGGTCCATGCCTTTCTTGTGCTGGGGGTCCCAGAACTGGATGCAGTACTGCAGGTGGGGTCTCATGAGAGTCGAATAGAGGGGAAGAATCATATCCCTTGATCTGCTGACCACACTTCTCTTGATGCATCCCAGAATACAACTGACCTTTCAGCGCACATTGCTGACTCATGTCCAGGTTTCTGTCCATCAGTATTCCCAAATCCTTCGCAGGGCTGCTCTCAATCCCATAATCTCCCAGTCTGTATTGATACACTCTGGCTCGGGTGTAGGACCTTGTATATGACCTTGAAGTTCACGAGGTTTGCACAGGCCTACTGCGCAAGCCTGTCAAGGCCCCTCTGGATGACATCCCTTCCCTCTAGTAAATCCATTGCACCACTCAGCTTTGTGTCAACTGCAAACTTGCTGAGGGTGCGTTCAATCCCACTGTCTATGTCACTGACGAAGATTTAAGTAGTACTGGTCCTAGTATGGACCACTGAGGGACACCACTTGTTACTTGTTTCCACTTAGACACTGAGCCACTAGCTGTAACTCTGGATGTAGCCATCCAGCCAACTCCTTATCCATCTAACAGTCCATCCTTCAAAACTCTACTTCTCCAACTTAAAGGTAAGGTTGTTGTGAGGGACTATATCATAGGTCTTAGAGAAGTCTAGGTAGATACCATCTGTAGCTCTTCCCTTGTCTGCTGATACAGTCACTATCATAGAAGGCCACTAGATTAGTCAGGCATGATTTGCCCTTGGTAAAGCCATGCTGGCCGTCTGTAATCATCTCCCTGCCCCATGTGTTTTGATACATCCTCCATGAGGTTCTGTTCCGTGAAGCAGATGAGGTCTTTTTCAGAGAACTGGAAGAAGCCTCATGTTTGCATGAGGCCCTGGTCCTCATGGTGGACTTTAAACACCCTGGTATCTGCTGGAAGGAGAAAGCAGCAGGGTACATGCAATTCAGAAGGCTTCTGGAGTGCATTGATGGTAACTTCCCAAGACACATGGCTGAGGAACCAATGAGGGGAGACGGTCTGTTGAAACCTCAAAGTTACAAGGAAGAACACATAAAAAACAGTGGTAGCCTTTGCTACAGGACCATGAGACGGTAGAATTCAAGATATCAAAAGGAAGGGCAAGCCAAAAAATGGTATCACAACCTTAGACTTTAGCACTGAAATGAGAGCATGAAGGATACTTTTTGTAGCTCACTAGCACACATGACTAGGCATAAAAATAAAAAAAAGCTGCAAATAGAGAGTAACAAAAGAAAACAACTTCTGTCAGAGAGTAGATTGGACATCTTGCAACACCAGAATTCAAAGGAATTATAATCAGGCTGTTTTGTATTTAGGCATTTAGATACAAAATCTACTTGTTCAGATAACTGTCAGAATAAGAGTTTTATTCATAACTCCACTGTATGTTTTAGTTTCCAGCTTACTTGAGAGTCTGTGGCATCCCCAGATAAACTCTTATAACAAATTACAGTTTCATTAGAAGCTCCGCAATACCCTGCAGATGGAAACTTTATTGGCTGATAGTACTAAACTAAGCTTCTCATTAAAATGAATGTGTTGCAACATATTTAGAGCAGTGATTCCTGCACACCACGAGGAATTCCTATTCCCAATTTGCTGACAAAACTTCTATAATATTTAAAATTCACTCAAAATAACAGCAATTTCAAGGAGATATCCAAGCTGAATGTAACCTTTCCATGGAGTTTCAAGTTGACATATTTGAATGAGTAAATTATTAATAAGTTGGCACAGATATACATGACACATATGTACACACATAAGTACACACACACACAAACTTCCCCCCAATATATGTACACATACACAGTTAAAATGCAGTACGCCTAAGCAATTCCAATATATGTTTAAGTCAAATCTTTTGCAAACACCTTTGAAATCTAGTTTTGTTTTAGGGAAATTAAGCGTGTCTGAGATTGCATTACTAAGCCATCATTAAATAGTTCAAAACATTTTTCTATATTCAATTCTACCAGAGTTCTTATTCTGTAAAGGCCAAGTGTGCAAGTAGCTCATGGTCATAACAGAAAGTTACCAGATGAAGTTATTTCATTCTGAGAAAAAAAACTGATAAAAGCATCTTTTTTAAGTTTTAAGTTTGTCGTGGTTTGACCCTGGCCGGCA
>NW_009735974.1:16551-34494 GCF_000703405.1 Apaloderma vittatum | reverse complement strand
ACCTCCGACCCACCCCCGTTTTTCTGTTCCAGTGAAATAAGAGGCCTCCCACGGCAGCGGGTCCTTCCTTCTCATCCGCTCGTGCTCCCTTCAGGTCAGACTGCGATGAGTGGACTGAGGTCTCCTGGGCTGCTGGGGCTGGTGCTCTTAATGCTCTCGGCAGGATATTGCAAAGAGAAAACTGACTCCACAGATTTGAAGGACAGGCAGAGTCTCTTAAATCTGATCATGGAGATCATTCAGGAACTGAAAAGGTACCGCCTGGAGAAGGACAGTGGGGTGCAGTACTTCTCCAAGCACGACTATAACTTAGATCGAAGGGAAGTGGCCGACTACGAAGGATACCAGGACGAGCAGAGAGTTGGTAAGTTAATGTCCATGATTTAGGAGATTTTTTTTCTTTTTCTCTAGGGTGCCTTGGTGAATTTGACATCACTTCGGGTTACTAGTTTTATATCAAGAATTCACCGATCAAAATACCTGCAGATTCCCTTTGCTATCACAGACACAGACAGCAAATTTGGAATAGAAAACTCCATTCACATCTTAGAGTCTCTTACTCTCTGGATAATGTACTCAACTGAAAGCCCAGCTTCCCGTGTGTTGCCTTTGAATGAAACCTATCAATAAGGGAAGAGACTGTAATGAGCTGAGATCAAGGAAATAAGGGACAAGACGGCTCTTTTTCCTGCAAGTTTTATCACTTTTTAAGCTGTGATTGGTTTAAATGTTTCTTGGAAATGACCCTAGCAAGAATTCCCCTGCAGGACTATAGTATGTCCTTATAGATCTCACATCTAAAAGTCTTTCCTGCAGCTCAGCTTCACTGAATTTTTTGCTCTGCTTGATAGTCCCTTTTGTACTCTCGAGGTAGCAACTGTGCAATACTAGGGAACTGAAACAGAGTACTCCTCTGTCACTGCACAAGCTATGGCCACTTCAGGACACTCCTGCTGTCATCCTTCTACTCATCTGAATGGCTGTTCACTAACCTCCACTGAAAGCCCAGGTTGGTTTGTGAGGCATTCAGGCTTGTCTATACAACTATTCCAGAAGCAGTCAAACCAAGCCACGTAGTGATGGATAGTTACTGCTCAGTCTCGTGTTGTACCTCTGTGCATCCACTCAGAAGCTGATTTGGCTTCTCCTGCTGACATGTCTAATTTAATGTTCACTGGCACTCCTGAGCCCCTACAGCAATGCTGCTTATCCTTCCTACTGAAAGTGACTTTCCAAATGTTTTCCAGCAGATGTCTACTCACCTTTTCCCAAACTGATCTCATAAAGCTTCATTTTACCTTTTCTTCATTCTCATTCATATTCCAATGTCCTCATGATTTGCATTTGTTGGTGGTTGTCATGAAAATGTTATTTCTCCATCTGGATGGTTAATAAATGTACAAAGGAAGACAATTTTCTTCCACTTAAGATCAGTACGGTGAGAACATTCTGTTTTATAAATGCTGAAAAGTTAATGAGGCCGGACTGAAGAGGGAACCCTGATCTGGACAACTGTAAATCTCGGCATGGAATGTGGGCACAATTTTTGGCCACCTTACATCAGCATATTGGTGCGAAACATCTGGTTTGTGCTGTACAGTTATCTGTGTAAAGAATAAACCTACTTCAGAGTAGATTTGTTAGTAGTGGTGTTACTGACTCCTAAGCAGGATTTTTCATTCTGTTATTATAAGGAGTTATTCCCAGCAACTCGGAAAAAGAACTACTGCTTTGAGTCTTTCATTTCAGTTTTGGCATCACTTTCCTAGTAAGCCTGTCCCACGGGAAATTTCTGAGTGAAGCATGTGTGTTTTTAATGCTCTTCGTGACATAATTAGGTCAAATATGATAAGGTCAATTTTACTTACACTGCCTAAAGTTAGAAGTGAATGAAGAACGATTTTCGAGAAGTGTCTAACCTCACAAGTGAATCAGATCTGGATGGAAATGCTTTCTGCTTTATATCCGATAAGAGGTGCCGGGGGAATGAAAAAGGCTGCTCAGGCATTTATGGTCAAATAAATAAAACACCGTGTAGTGTATCATACACAATCAGCACTAAGCTATCAGCATAGAGTTTGTAACGGAAAGCAATCAAGGATAGCTGTAAATCAGGAAGACACAAGCAAGGGTTAGGGCTAAAATGGATTTCAGTAAACCAGTTTCAGTTTGCCATCTGCTGAACACAAAACACAAGGCGGTGAACCACAAACGTAGGGAGCCAGAAGAGAGCAATTTGCTTGGGATCATTTCCTGTGAATTTTATTTACTGCTAAACGGAAAAAAAAAAAAAAAAGGATTCCTGTAAGTAGATCAATCCAGTTTCATGATTGCAGCAGGACAGTGCTTGTATAACCTTACTTGTGACAAAAGAGTGGATACATTTGCATACTAGAATTAGAAGACACAAACCCAAATTTGTATATGTGTTTGGGTCTTTACCAATAGCAAAATATGCTCTTTCTGAGCAGCCATAAACTAACATTTAAATCTAGGTAAGCTTGATAATGTAATTAGTAGAGAGCTAGAATCTGACTCTTGGTTGTCATAATTATTAATGACTGGACACCTAACAGATATCACTTGTTTCACCACCACAGTGTGTTTCACGGTGCATTTTACAGTGGCTTCTTACGTAAAACAAATGTTTGCAATTTGGCCTGCTGTATGCAAAGGAGTTTTGACCTCTGTGCATCTGTCAAGAGACAGTGGTGATGTTTGCTGGACAGAGTTTACGCCCTGTTCTCATACTATGCTTGGCAAGCATGGTTCCAGTGCAGCTGAGTGACTATTTTTTTTTTTTGACCAACAGAAATAGTTCCCAGAGACCTGAGGATGAAAGACAAGTTCTTAAAGCATTTAACAGGTATGTTTTAATTTTGCATCGGTGTCCATCATTTCACATATATACCATAAACTGTACCACTCTTCCTGTGAGCTGTGCTGATCCACAACTTATTTTTTCTTTATTTCAGGTCCACTCTACTTTAGCCCAAAATGTAGTAAACACTTTCATCGGCTTTATCACAATACAAGGGACTGCACCATCCCAGCATGTAAGTGCCAAAACCAGAGACTTTCATAAAACCACAGAAAACTTTAAAATTTAATAGCTCTGTGAGGTATCAGCGGTGATCCGAGTGTTAGACTACATTCCTTGCAATGAAGAATTTGGAGTGTTCTAAAATGTACCAAGTATGCTTTACAGCATCAGCATTACAGTGAGGAAAATAGAAACACAACTTTTTCCCTGCAAATACACTGCGTAGAATGGCTGTAAACTTCCTCAGGAACAGATGTATATGCCTCTTCACTTCCAAATCAAAGATGTTTAGCTTATCACAGGAACACATGACTCCTCTCTCAAACCTCTCCTTTAATTTCTTGCAAATCCAGGATAGGATCGGAAATGCAGGTGGGGCTCTTTGCTTTGCATTGACTATTTATGTAGAGCATATTTTATATTTTGACTTTTCAGCTACCCATCTACCAGTGATGTTGGCAGTGAGTCTTTGCAACCCTTGTCTTCAGTGAATTACGAAAGCAACTTTCTAAGCCTTAGTTAAAAAAATAAAAAGTGCCGATGGACACAAATAAGCAAATGCAGCTTATGATATTGGTGTTGGTAGCACAGAGAATTAAAAACCAAAAAACCGCAGTCATTGACATTTCTCAGTCAGTAGATGTGACTCCAGATTCATACTGAGGTGGACCTGTGGAGTAAGCAGCTTCTATTTTAGTACAACCTTTTCAGAATTGAAGCATGTTTTATTTTACTTGTCTGAGGTCAACTCCTTGGGTCAGTAGCAGAGCTGGGAATAGAAACAAGAGTTACAGACTCCAAGTTTCAAGTATTAATAAATATTTCAGCCCAATGTATTTTAAAGGCAAATTCGTAAGTATTGCAGATTTTTCTCCCTATTTGTAAGCCTTCAGATTAAGAATACCTTGGAAAGATAAGGATTTATAGGTCATGGCTAACCAGATCACATTCCGTTTAGATGGATGAAGATAGAAGTCCTTCCTAACTAGTCTGTTTTGAACAATCCAATGGTCATATGACCCTTTTCATAAGGGTCACAACACAAACATCATTTCACTCAGCACTAATGAACATTCCAAGCTGTGAAGGTAAAAAATAGTTGGTCTTAAACTCTGAATTAGCCTTTTCCAGGTGACAGGTGACGTACCTGCCAATATGATGTCTGAATAAGGGAGAGTAATTTCTATGAATGGCAATTATAGCATATCTGTGGTGTGAATGAGAGATTAGATGTAGTTACTCATCAATGAAATAGTGCCTAACGAAAATCAACATCAGTTACTGGGCTGGACTGACTAGCATCTCCTTAAAATAACTTTCTTCTAAGAGAATGAGATAAACAACCTGCTTTAATTCTTCATGCACAGTATCATGTTAGTTTTTGATAATACCTTGATTTCAGGTAATATTGTTCATTCTACGTAGAAATTCAAAGGCCAAACAACAAGGTAATTAAAAGCATCTGTGATGCTGCAACATGGTGGTAGCCAGTACAAAAGCATTTTGTTGGCGTCTCTTCTAGTACTTTGTACAGCATAGTAGCATTGGCACCTAAAAAGTAATTTACTCTGCTGTCAGTCCGTAATTAACTTTCACAATATTTCACAATATTCTGTTTCCCATGTTAAAGGAGGAAAAAAAAAAGTCTTGATTAATTTTTTAGTTTTGCCTTAGTTCTGCCCCCTATTATGAATGCATCAAAACCCAGAAGGTACCTAAAATATGAACTACTAGCAATAGGACTACTGTGCAAAACCCCAGTCTTAGTAGTTTTAAGATGAAACTTGATACAGTTATGAATGAATTTATATGATGTGGTCACCTGCTCAGGCTGGATTTCAAAGATGGATGAGAACTACTTGTTCTTCCTCTGGTATGGAAATACTACAGTCACATGTTTGGACCCCACATTTAAGCACAGACACACATATATAAATTTTGATACATATGTACGCTTGGAGAGCCTCCGAGCACACTCATGCTATTTGTTTATAGATTACTATGCAGAAGTCAGTTGCATACTTACCTGCACCATTAGACATGGCTTTCAGTTACGCAATTTTTACACTCGCCATCTCTTAGTCTAAGGAGCTGGTTTTTATACTGTTGCAAACTGCGGTGTTCGCTGAACTTTATTATTGCAATAATTTGCATGCTGTTATCGGTTTTGAATTTTAAATGCAAAATTGGTTACTGTAGTAATCTGTTTATGCTCTTTTTTTTCATGACAGATTATAAAAGATGTGCCAGGCTTCTTACTCGGTTGGCAGTAAGCCCAATGTGCATGGAAGGATAAAGGTAAGCTTTTTCGTGACAGCAGTGACATTCTACTGCACAGCAAAGCAGCGGATTTTGTGTTTCATACATGAAGATTCATGGGAGTATAATAACAATTGTCCTTTGGCTAAGGTACTCCCCTTTCAGAGTACGTGAAGTAACTGGCTTCATTTGGCAGATATTGGCAATAAATTAAGGGTACCCCCTACTGGAAGTCTTTATATAAAAATGGATGTGCATCAGCTGTGAATTATTCATAGCAGCATACAGTTAGCAGAATTTGTTGTTTCAGAACAAAACACAACAGCTGTAGCTTATTTTTCAAGCGTTGATGCAGTACACAGTTGCCTGTATTGGCAGCAGCAGCCCTTTATGTGTGCAGCTGTAGATCTATGGTGTACATTTTAGGATGAGTTAATATATACATAGCTATACACACAAAAGCTTTATAAATGCAGATAGGTTGCAGGCGCTTTTGTAGTAATTCAGTTAAAATCCATTATTTAGCAGCATTGATAAACTAACTTAAAGCTACACGGATTTCTTGGGATTTTTATTGTGCTCACCTCATGTCTACAGGTTTATTCCCTCCCTTTTTTGCCTAGGTGCACCTCTAACTCCTACAAATGCTTGGGGAGTTTCACCAGGCACGAAAACAAAAGCAAAAGTCAACTAACCAAATCAAAAAGTACTTCCAAACTATCTGTATTTCTAGAAAATTGACTTGTGAGGATACAACAGGACTAATCTACATTCTGTCCTCAATGTTTACCTGAGACAAAAATATGACCTCTTACAAAGGGATAGGTAATAACCTGTATGGATCTGTCAGTAACAAATGCCATCAAACCAAGATATTTTAACTCTCTTGACAAAATACACATCTTGTGGAGAGAGTCAGTGAGAAAAAGCAAGAAATGTTAAGCATCTTTATTTTAAAGCTCTGACGCTGTTTTGCATGGCATTGTCACAAGCAAGGTAGCGATAAAACTAAAAATGGCTGGATCAAGATAAAACTAAGAATGGCTACAAAAAGTCCCAATAAGTGATTAGTGCTTCACTGTCAAACTGGAAAAAATATTGAACATTCACACAGCTTCATGATGGGTATGGGTGATAGAAGACCATATATTTCTGGATGACAGGAATGTAGGAGAACCAACCATGATAGAGTACAATCTTGAAAGTGAAAATAATCTTAGCATATTAGCTGAATTGTCTAAAAGCAGGATAAAATTTAAAGGAAGGAGCAGAATTATGAAATCATGCAGGAGTAATCAACTGCAGAAATACACGGCAAGTTGCAAATAGACAGTTAGTTCTGTAGAAAATGTAGGGGTTGTCCTGGATGACAAACTAAGCATGTCAACCATGTCACCCTTGAAAAGAGACCAAGAATATACTGGAATTTATAAATAGAAACATTGTTTATAAAACACCTGAAATAATCACTGTTGTTGGAAGACTGTAATTAAGTACAGCACAGACACACAGGTGCTTCTTGTAAGAGTCCAAAGATGAACAACATGGATGACCAAAGACCTAGAAAACTCACTGTAAATTAACAGCTAAAAGGAATTGGGATTATTTAATCTAAAGAAAAGATGACTGCAGGGAACCATGATGGAGAGACTCAATTTAATAAGAAGTGGCTACAAGCCATCAAGTGTGGATAAATAAGACATAATTTGTTTAACTTTGCAACAAGAGAGGATGGCAGCTAGGCATTAGAAAAGACTTTTCTAATGACAAGGGCAGAGGTAATATCTTAAATCATTAAATGTAATTCAACATCTTCACTTTACACTAAACTCAATATTTCTTCAAGTATTTTCTGCCTGACTTCCTAAAATAAACCTAAACTAGCTCAGCCTGAATGCAGGCTGGTTTCTAATGTCCAATAACTGTTACACTACTTATCTTAATTGGAAACATGCAGCCATAGAGAGGAATCCCTCATCGTGTCTTCAGGGATGGAATCATGGAAAAAATTAATACAACAGTATTAGGACCAATAAAAGTTAGCAGATGGGTAAATGCTTTGATCTAACTAGAAGAAATGCCAGGGATTCAACCTTTCAATTGTAAAATCAGAAAGCAAGGAACAAATTAGCCATTATATAATGATAACTGAACCTGCTAAAGCTAAATGAATGATGTTACTACCAACACTAATAAGCAGATGCCTCCGAGTAGGGAATTCTTTTCTCCCTTTCCTTAGAAAGTCATGTAAACACGAAATTGTAATATGAAGAAACAGTAACTACATTAGTCCACATCTCAAGCTGGGAGTCTTATTTTTTAAAAGTGTCTCTCTCATTTTGCCTAACAACTCCTTTGCTTAACTAGCAGGTGTGTTGCAGTGTAACAAGCTTCCACTTCTGTTTTTCTCCACAGTCACAAATCATTAAGAGCCCCAGCACTCTTAGGCACCCTCTGTTAGCAGAAAGGAAGGCTCTTCCCTACCACATACCACATGTGTCTCCATAAAATTACGCATCCTTGCTCCTTAGAGCTTTTGCACTGCATCAGTGCAGTTTATGTGGGTAAGATATTCCCCCCACAGAAAAGCAGAATGAAGGCTTTATTTGTTTTCAGCATCTCATGGACTGAAATGTAGAAAAATTGGGTCTTTTTGTATTTTTCCACTTATAAAACCATCCCTTTTCTCTGCGAAGTATATAGTTAACCATTAGGCCAAGGTGTTTTCAAGAAGTTTCAAAGTTTTGGCCGTAGTACCACTTACACATAGCAGGACCAGATTTTGAACCCATTTCTTATTTAACATGGCTCTCTAGTGTGAGAAGAGTTTATTTACAGTCCAACAATACGTAAACACTTCTGGTTCCTGCCATAAGGCTACTAGTTAGTATCACTTCTGAGTATTAGATACCAAAATTTTCTTATAGGATACTACTCCACAAAGGTATTGTCGAGGTTTAGGGATGGGCAAATTCACAAGTAGAATTTGACCACTTATATTAATTTAAGACGTATTTTAAAAATATCTTTAAAAACTCCTATACTATAAACTAGATAAATAAGACATTTTCTATTATTCACACCTACATTTTTCCCATACAAATTAGATTTTCTGTTTTGCTCAGTAGCTGATTTTTGTTTTACTGGAAGTTTATGAGTGGGCTGGGCTATAAGTGAATTCCTGCTTTTTCATACTTTGGAAAACTGGTAGTTTTGGTGTATTTTTCAGATCCATGGACACCTGTCCCTGTTTAGTGATCAATTTAAGGTGAAGAAAAAGACCTGTGTTTTACTTGTACTTAAAATGCATTTTGGGTTATCGTATTTTAAAGCACACAAGACATTGAAACTCAGTGCTAAGATCAAACAAGAAAATAAGATGCAAAACCAGGAGTTAGGCATCTATTACTGTCACAGGACATACCTAAGGGAGGTGAGGTGGGTGTGATCTGACATGTCTTACAAAGCCTTCACTTTTTCTCATTTGTCCTACACATAGGTAACTGGGCTCCATCTCATGTCTCTTTTTTTAGAGCACTATGTCCATGTTTTGCCTGTCCCACAGATACATGCAATGCAGGGGCCCAGTCACAGCCCTTGTAGTTGTCCAGAAGGCACGAGTGAAGCCAGAGCCATACATCTGCATTACCACATCACTTAGTAGTCCTTTTTTTACGCAATCAGCAGCCCAGGCTGTCTTCCCTGGTTGCCACCAGCACCATCGCTTGATTTTTGTGTTCAGCACAGCTACGCTACAGTCCTGTGCTTGATGCTTTTTTGTTCTGGTCTTCATCCTCATTTTATTCCATTTCCTAATAGTTCCCACACGTCATGCTCGCTCTGCTCCACCCCATGCAGATACACCCAACAACTGTTACGTTGTCTGTAACTGCAGCAGGTAAGAAATGCCAGGAATAAGATTCCTGAAGACTTGACCTAAAGTTCCCAATTTGAATTTTGTGGATTTCCTGTGGCGGATGGTGCTGAATCTGGAAATCACTTTTGCTACAGTCATGCAGATTTTACTGCTTTTGTTTGAGAACGGCAGTTGCTACTGTTGGTGCTCTCCCTTTTCCATTACCTGTTCTTTAAGTGTTTGCTAGAGATCAACACTGATCTCATAATGTATGCTTAAAACCTCCCTGTACCATAAGGAGTAGTTCAAGGACGAAGGGCTGCATTAGCACATAGGATTACATACTTGTTTGGAAGATTTCTTCTAATTACTGTACTGACAAGTATGTATTTGAAACCATTTTTAAGCTTCTACTGTCATTTCAAATGGACAAAATAAAACTAGTGACACAAAGTTTCATGCTAATAAATACAAGACTAGTACAAGTAGTAGGAACCTCAGGGTAAGCAGAGAAAACAAGCTTTACATACTACAAAAAGTATGTGAAAAAAACTGCTGGTTGCTTGTTTCCCAGAGAAGCAGAATAATTAATAATATTTAAAGGAAAAACAATAGATAAAGTATTTCTTGCATAAAGAACAAAATAGGGCAAGAATAAATATATATACATACAAAGGCCAAAAGTTCTTTATGAAATTCCTAATAAGCTAAAGCATACTGATAACTGAAACTTCCTTTGGAACTCAGAAAAATCTGTGTAAACTCCTCAAGATGTACTGACCGTACTAGTAATGTATGTTTGAAAAGCTGAAAATACAAGATAAATTTGGAAACTTTATATACATAAACAGAAAACTGAAATACCACACTAAGTACTCTGTTCTAGTTCACCGTATTTTGTATTCATTACTTCAAACTATTCTTAAACTAAAATAATATTTGGGCTCAAGTTTGCTCCAAGTGTTTTGTAGCAATGGTAACAACAGCCTTTAATTGCTTTTTCTTTTACACGGTTTCTTATTCAGACTAACATCAAGTGCGCTCAAGAAATGCCAGACACTGTAATAAAAGAAGGTGGAATTAACACAAGGGGTTTGCACATTATTCAGAGAAGGCAGACCTTTTTTTTCCCCTAGAAAATATAGCTTGATCCATCACGTACAACTCCCCAGGAAATGTTCAATCACCTCTGCTTGGTGACAGGAAGTTGTTCCCAAGGTAACTAATTTAGGACTGTCATCGGAACTATTCCTTTGAATCCAGTAGGCAGCCAGTGTCCTTGGTTATTGGTGTGGCACAGTCAAACTTTATTAAGAGGCAGTTCCGAGCTTTTCTTACTATTGGATCTCTATGGCTTGCACCAGCTGCAATGTTTAGAGCTTGATATTCTTCAATGCATGGATCTCTGTGATCAGATGCTTACATCAGAGCTGACTTCCACTGGCGTGTTCACACTTGGGGAAAGAATTTTTTCACGTAAGCAGATGGAGGTTCTGCTACAAAATCCTACTGCCATGGTATTTTAAAACTTATCTTGATATTTAAAACACTTTCTCACACAGAGTTCATCACCACGCAGAGATAATGAACCAAACACAGAAAGCTACAACACTTCTTTAAAATAGCTTTCATCTGCGCTTTTTAAAACTGGGAACAACTGTATGGCTTGGTTGGTTTCAGCCAATATTGCTGGTTGTGTTTCGGTTTTTTCCTTTTTTCTTCGCATTATCAAAGTAGAACTAAGAATCAAATGAAAGAGGAGAAACGAGTTGCACAGTTATCTATGTTCTCAACTGAGACTGTAGTAAATAGTGTTGAGGATCTCTGCTAAGACTACTTGCCATCCTTCAGCCAAGTTCCAGTCTTAATTTTCCTAGACTGATGCACAGAACATAGACCATGTGAAATAAATCAAAAAAGTGAAACAGACTGATCAGTGCTAAAAATATGGGGCCTTTTCAAGGGTTCCTGAAAATGCCAGGGAAAACTGCAATTTAGTTGAGCACTGGAAATCTAAGATCTGCAGCTTTGGATCAAAAGATATCCTTACAAAAGCAGGTACAGATGAGATGAGAAATGTGCATCCTCTCCCCCCTCCAGTTTTTCACTCTCAGTGAGCTGCATATTCCCATTAGTATTAGTAATAAAAAAATCCTATTTATTAAATTCTCAGTGTTTGCCAGTTGTACCACACACTGTTCAAATCAAAAGCATGTTTATTTGTTTTTAAACATAACTTTTAAACAGAGCAGCTTAAATAGGGCACAGTAGGGGCATACATACAGACAATAAGCTAGATAAAAATGCAAGGCAAAGAAAATTTACGTCAGCTTCCCCTCTAAGGAAGGATTTTATTTTTTTTTAAGTATTCATCCTATCTGCAAAGCCAGGAAAAAACTAAATTACATTAAGCTTTTCTGTAACATTATTACATTTCCTAATAGCTTTAAAAAATTTCAAAACTAAATATGTTTAGCTACTAACAAGTATTTCTGTATGCACCAATAGCTTGACTTCCAATGGATTATGTCAAGCCTGACTGACTTTGCATTCAAATGATTCTATTACAAATTATACTTAAGCAGTGAAAATTTAGAGACTAAACTCAAAATCTCAGAGAATTCACAGTGATCATGGGAAAGAGAGTTACGTATGTTCAGACAATATGTTTTCACAGTTTTAACTGTGAAAAATTACATCAGCAGACCTCTAATATCAGTGAACCATGGGTTTTTGTCTCCCACATGGACTTCTGGTGTCTATGAGACACACAAGCTTCAGCTGAATCCCTTTGCATGTAGGAGCAGTGTTTTTCACCCGTGCAGTTCCTGTAGACTGATAAGAAAGTGTATTTTTTACTTCAAAATAAGGACCTCAATAGGTTGTCTTAGAAACACATGAAACTGGGTAGACAGATCTGCACTATTCAGTTGTCACCTGTCTAGAAAACATGGTTGCAGAAGACAAATGCAGAAGTTACTGGAGAGAGGATGGATCTCTAGATCTGTATACGTGAAGATGGTTAAATTACATTTTCTCAGAAGGCTTAAAGATGTTGGGGGAAAAGGGTTGTGAAAACCCTCACTGCTCGGCCTTTGAATTAACTTTTCTGGAGTACAGACAATACGTGTAAACAGGCAATGTGGAGACGTGTAATTTCAGATCCATGATTCTGATACTAGTGTCAAAGAAATGGTTTTGATTTAGTTCCAATGAACTACTCCAGGGAGAGTAAACAAAACTGGCATCAAATTGAACCACTGCAGCTCCTACTGAGTTTGTTGCTTCAGTGTTTGCATGTCCCAGGGGCTATAGTTATATGACTAAATCTCATGAAAGTTAGTTCGATTAGTTTCTTGTTTATACGAGTCCAAATTTCTCCACTATGGGAGAAATTTCTCCACAATGGGCCCAATGACACATCGATTCCTTCTTCAATGCTTCAAACCTTACCTTGACAGATTTCTATCACTGGATATCGTACCAACAGCTTCTTGACACCAAGACGTTAAGACAGAAATTTGCAATCTGTCAATACTATCCTTGAGGCCTACTCACTTCTTGACTTCACAGCTGCACTCATAGGACCAGGCTAAACAGAACTGTGAGCACATTATGAATAAGTAGAACTGTATTTTCCAAATCTGTCTACCTAAAACGGATCAGCACAAAGAACGCATGCTTGCCAAAATTTCAGCCTTGATTAACAAACAAAACATTAATTCAGCACTCAGGCTGATATGAACTAAACAGAGCTAAATCAGAAATACACTGTTGGATCTTTCCAAAGTTATTACACAATTCTCTGGTTTTATTTACTACTTTCAACATGATAAATAAATAAATACTTAAACACGTGTATGCGAGTATAAAAATGATGAAAGGCAATTTTCTTCTTTCTTTTAATCCACCAGATGTTATTACCATGAAAAGAAACACCAAGAACCAAGAGAAGTGCCTTGGAAACCAACAGGGAAATAGAACTTACTACCTTTATAACATATTCCATTGTGAACAAGAGATTTATTTTTGCAGATTGACAGACTACTTCCCATAATTCTTTTAACATGTGTTTTGTATGTCGTCAACAGTTTGCAGATTGACATTCTTTAAAGTAGCATAACTACCAGTAGTACTTAATGCTCCATACTTAAAAACACACTTTACAACTGATGTGTAATGCTGCCAAAAATTATGTAAACACAAATACTTCACCAAGAAAAAAAAAATCAATGTTCTGTTGCTTAATTCTACAATTTTAAGGAATGTTTGTTTGTATATCTAGAACTACTAAAGATCTGCTCCACAGTAGTTGTGGTCACTTGATATTCCTTCATGCTTATGCAATTTTTTAAAAGTTTGGTTAAAACAGACTTACATTGGGGTCACATTGTACCCTACAAGTACAAACTGCATGACAAACAGGAACATAATTCCAAGCAGATGTATTTTTTGGGACAGTGGAGCATGGATTTTGTACACAAACACAAGCTGCCATTAATTTACTTTATATAATAAATGTATAAAACATTCCAGCAAACGTGCAATATGTAAATACTGTAAATAACAAGCGTAAGTAATAAAGTGTTTGGTATTAAGTTGTTCTCAGTTTGCTTTCTGTTCACTGAATCCAGACAAACAAGCTATCTTCTGGTAGCTACTATCATTTATCCACATTTAAACCTCTTTCCACAAAAAGATCACAAGAGTAAGAAAGGTATATCCACTTCAGAGAAGTCCAGGAATTTGGACCCTCTGTGGGTATGTGAGGACGGACAGATCTGTGTGTTTCGCTCCCACAAAATGCCGAGACCACAAGGCTGCTCCAATTCTCTACTGCACTATAAATCTGAATCTTTTTTTAAGACAAATGGTTGGTTTTGGTTTTTTGTTTGATTGCCATTCATGACATTGCAGAACAATGTAATCACTAAAAGTACAATAAGTCATTTTAACATCATAAAACTTTTAAGGAGTCAGTGAACACTTATTCAAGAAGCCTTGATACATTTTGTTCTTTAAATAAGATTTTAAATCCAGTTGTCATAATGAAATGGCTCAGATAGGAAGAAAACTTTTGTGTGATCTGTAAATGAACCTTTATCTTAATAGTGGCATTTACTTTCCATTTTATCCTCAGTTTAAAACATAAAATGTAAAACCAAACCCAAACACACCTCTCCCCACCCTGAGAAATAGCTAGGAGCTGGGATTTTTGAAATTCGCACTTAAGAGCCTTCAGCATCTAACTCTTCATAAGGAGAAAAAACCCACAACAAAAAAAAATACAAAATCCCATCCTAGCACGTGGCTGTATTTAGTAAGGATGAAGTTTGCATTTTGTATTTGCTTTCAGTGATCACTAAAAGCTAACGTTTCATTTCTCAGTGGAAGTAATAAGTGCATACCCAAAAACTGGCAGTTCAAGGAATCTACTACTACAGGATTCATGGAGCTGCAACTCTGCCGTAAACATGTGAGTAGGACTCTGTGCTTCTCTGTGGTTCCGCTGACTAAAATCAGATCACAGCATATTACTTGACAAGCAACTTAAAATGAGTAGAATTTTACTTTTTGTAGGACACCTGAAATCTGGTTAAATAAGAACCTTGTAGAAAATTTCCTTGTAAAAGGAAAATAGTAATTTATTTAATGACTTAATAAATGAATATAAATAAATTAATCCCATGGAAGTTTTCTCTAGATTTAGCACAAGTCAGCATGCTTTGACAGAAGATACAACTATACTATAGCAGATGTGGTTTTTATTTAGTCTTAGGTATAAGCTTACTATCTAAACTAAAACAAGCCTTGGTGGGCGAGAGAGGGAAGGAGGAATCAGTTCTGTAGTTTTTTATTCAATATTACATTTTTCATGAGTGGTATTTTAAACCTGTAAGAGGTTAGTCATCGGTACGATACAGATTTGCGTATCCATCCTGGATTTGCTGCTTCTCTTGGAACCCAAATCATGATACTGTGCACCTAGCCTTCCTGAAAGCAATTCCTGTTCTGTGATCTTGTATTCTCAAATTCTTTTAAAATACCACGGTGCTCTTCTTCCCCTCCTCCAAAAGTAACCCATTAAGGATAAAATCAATCAGCTTTTTTCCTCCTAGTACTGGCTGTGAGTTATTTAGCCAACAGATTACTTGCTGAAAATATACCTCAAGGCTGAAACTTTTAAAACCTGAACTGAATTTAACACAAATAGCTTTGACTTGGTATCACTTTGCAGGAAGATTCCTAAGCCTAGTGAAGGTAACAACCATGTATCCTTCTTTGTCCTTTCTGTTACTCCAGCAGCTCAAAGATAAAGATTTAAGACTTTTAACTTCGGCAACTATAGGCTCAATTCGTATTCAGCCATTAAAGGGAAAGCACAAACCATCACATTCTTAATCCTCTGATTTTGCTTTTCAGTGGAACCTTTTAAATGTATTTCTGGCACAGAGTAACATTAGATTACGCCTAAATACTTTCACTTCCAAGGTTAGTGCAAAAAAATACATTTAAGATGGTTTGTGCCTAACTGCCCATCCTTCTCCCTCATTTCTTTTGTCAAAGCAATTTATTCATAAAAGGAATAGAAAATACTTTTTTCCAGTCAGTGCTTATCTGAGCTGAAATACTATATATATTACTCTTTTTGTCCCTGAAGTGAAACAGCTATTAACTTGCAAATTCCTAGCATGTTCTTTAGAAGTCAACACTATTGGTAATGCAATAATGCACAAAGACTCTGATTTCTGTACTTCAGTGTACCAGCTACCACTTGCCTTTTTGTTAGTAGGTTCTGAAGTTTTGTGCCTGACCGAAATTTTAGCACAAACCTGAAACCTCACTAAGTCAAACACAGCAAGAGTCCCTTCCAGGAAACTTAATCCCCATTATGGAGGCTGCAGGACATGAAGAGACACCAGGATTTCTTCCTCTCCAGGAATAACAGCGTCCTCTATCAAATTGCATCTCTCCCAGAGGGGAGAGTGGGGGAAAAATAAGAAGCTACTCTACTAGTTTGGAACGCAGACAGAGGCAGAACCAAAGCTAAATGAGTAAGAAAGCAAGTTTTACAGATCCAGTTTTACAGATAACATGGGAAAGCAAGTTCATATCAATGGTGGTATAATTCAAAACAGCATCAGTTAAATCACTGATCTCAGTACATTGACATTTCTAAGGCAGAAATGAAAGGTGATGTTCAGACCAACAGGCATGGTTTTGTACAAAGCATCCAATTTTTGTCGAAGAGTAGAACCTTCCACTTACTGGCCTTCCGTTACCTTTGTATTATATTACAGAGGGACTGTCTTCAGGCTGAACTGTACTCTCAGAGAACACTTTTGAGAGGCTATCCATTCTCCTGAGTAAATAAGAAAATACTGACATCTACATAAGAAGTGCAATAATAGCAAATTTCTCATGGATTATACTGCATGGCTTTGAATTATTTTACTACTATGAGATATAAACTGTACATTTCACATTTAGGCTTTTAAGCTGACCTGTTTTACCCTCAAAAATAAATGCTACTTTACGTGTGCTTGTATCGGTGTGCTAAGAATTGACCACGAGACCAAAGAAAGACTAGACAGGCAAGTCCTATTAACATCAATCACTATTTCTGAAGTGAGGTAATGTTCATTAGTATTAAAATGTACTAGAACAAGAACTATTTCTTCTTTGAATAACTGAGCATTTAAACTGATATTAGAAAAACTAACATTTTTACAGCATCTTGATGATACACACAGAAGTTTTGTTTGTTGAAGCTTTGAAATAGTGCTAAGAGGAACATCTGTCTGGCAACAGGCAGTTCTTTCAGTCTAACAGGCTAAACATGAACAGAGGTTCAGCCCAAAGGCTGTCTCATGATACTCGGATGACACACCGAAGTTATCATACACGAGCTACTATGTCACAGATTCCCACTGAAAGTTGATTTAAATTACCTCACTAAAGGCACAATGACCTCAGTTTAGTTAGCACAGCACATAAAGAAGCAAGACGTTACTTTTGCAGTGCTTTTGAGAAAGCACTGGAAGAGTTTACAGATTAATTTATTGTGAATTATGTACTTTATTATTACATTGATGTGCAACAAAATAGTTGATGACCTAACCTAACTAAAACTTCTCTATTTTTTTGAATGACAGAAACATTGAAATATAAAATTAAACTGAAAAAGTTTTGAACGTACTGAAGTAAAACTTTACAATTAAAATACATCAATCAAGTAAACCTTACATATTTCAGAAGCTAGTTATTTTCTTTTAGAAACAGAACGATGAAGCATTAATGCGACTTCTCCAAAAATGCTTTACAGCATCTAACACACTGCTCGTAAACAGTTTCAAAGTCCTTTTCACTGCCCTAGAAAAGAACAGAGGAAAAAGAACATAATAGCAATATCATCTCAAACAAAAAACTTCTGCAAACTAGATTTCCATTATCAGTAATGGCAAATAACTGACATTAGGGAAAAATAAGAACAGTACAAATACTTGGTGTTAGGTTTTGCATGTTTCTCCCTTATCTGAACTACCTGCAGCTCAAGAATATCCACAGCCAAACACTGTGACTTTGTACTCAACAGTCCTAGATGAACTTTCATTTGCACATTTCTTCCATTCACTTTTTGAGCCCTTATAAGACTTTTTTTTTATCTTCACATTCACAGTAACCTGTCATGTTGAGTTGCACAGTTTAATGAAGCACTGTGTCAAAAAACCCCCACAAACCTCCTTTTCTTTTGAACCTGCTTCCCTCTAAAGCCATTTGATAC
>NW_009735974.1:1413-16520 GCF_000703405.1 Apaloderma vittatum | reverse complement strand
CCTGCTGAATGAACAGTAAATTCTTATTCACCTTTTCCCACGATATCAAGACTTTATAGAACCCTACTGCACCTTTATCTACTTCTCTTTCCTAAACTGAAGGATCTTAATCTAACTGATTGCTCTTGGTGGATAGCATTCAACTTTCTTGACCATCTGTCTCCATCTTTCCTGACTGCATCCTCCTCACAAGGAGGCTGACCAACCAGGGATCCACTCAGTACTGAAAATATAGGTGCACTGCATTATTTAAATTTAAATAACTGTTAGAAGCACAGACATGTTTTCCTATTCCAATAATTTGGATTGTTTAAACTAATTTAAAAAACCACCCACGTTTACACTTGGATTTGTATAACATTGGATTATATGTCACATGTCAACTGTGGGATCTGGAAAGATTACATACTATACATACACAAGTTTTAATCAAGCCACCCAAAGAATTTCTTACACATACATAGTATGGATCTTCAATGATAAGCTGGTTTTGAGGATCGTAAGATCCTAATAGTTCAATCTTGGCCTTGCAGTCTTTAACCTGGTTGCTTTTCCTTTTCAGATCTCTGTAAAAGAGAAAATAAAACTTTGCCATGAATTTTTCTTCAGAACTTTTTTGCCAACAGCATGAGATGCTCAGGACTGTTTCTAGAGAACACAGGAAAATAATACGAGTCTGGACTCTAGATTTTGTGGACTCTCTATGCTGCTGTTTGGTTTTGTTTTTCTTGTGTGTTGTTTGTGTGGTTTTTTAACTGAGTATGGAGAACATATACATAAACTTAATTCAGAGCATGAACACACAGTCAAGCACTCAACCTAAGGCTTGACAGAGCTCTGTAACAGTAAGTTCATCAACTTCTTCAAATCAACCAATACTTTCAATATCCACCTTTAGAGCGTCTTGAAGAAAAATTATCTAGATATTTTTCCAGGAGTACAGGTAAGCTTCTCCCATCAGTTCAGAACTAGTGTTTTAAACTGATATGCTGAAAGTACTCTCAATACTGCCTCTAACTCATATGAAGTACTAGTACGTTCAATTAACAGAAAATAGCAGACTAAATATTAGGAAGAAGTTCTTGACAATGAGGGCTGTGAAACACTGGAAGAGGTTGCCCAGAGAAGTGGTGGAGGCTCCATCCTTGGAGACATTCAAAGTCAGGTCTGAGCAACCTGATCTAGTTAAAGATGTCCCTGCTCACTGCAGGGGGGGTTGGACTAGATGAACTTTAATGGTCCCTTCCAGCCCAGCACATTCTGTGATTAGTGAGCAAGACCCATCTTCCCTTTGACATACTGTAATGTTTCATCAGCTGTCACATCCTTTCTTCTAAATTGCTTCCCACTGACATAAAATAGGGTTTTAAGACAGCATCTTCCCCACCTACTTACAAATTTCTGTCCATTATCCCAAATGAAGTTCAAATGTACCTCTCATTATCTTCAGATTAAGAGCAGCTCAGGACTACGACTTTCACAATGCTGAACAGCCAGATCCTATTAAATTCTTTAATATTACAGATCCCCACACTAAATCATTTTACTTAGCATTAAAAAAAGGCAAAAAATATGTCAATACTTGCACTCATAAGCATTATTAGTTTTAAGAAATCAAATTCTACTTATTAATTAATTCTGATTAAGAAATTAATTTCAGATAGTTTAGGAATAGCAGCGAGACTACAATACTGCTGTTCCTTGAAGAAAAATCAGGACTCCTCTATCAACTAATAAGTTACTGCAAAAATTTACAGATTTTCAATAAATTCTCTACCCTTTTACTATTAAAAGAAATGTCCAGCCATATCCTTCAAGGCTTTTGGCACAGCACTTAAAGAAGAGGAGCTGGCCAGGTGGCTCGGGTGCTAAGGAGAAGGGAGGTCCCAAATCTTCCTTTTCTGATATGAGAGGCACTCCACCAACACCTGAAACACCAGCCTGCCCTCCTAGTGCCACCAACAGGCGTTCCCAGGGAAAATGGGTGAACTGGGTGCAAGTTTAAGGTGAAACTTAAGTGTAGCAGTGGCAATAGCCCGATTAGAGTCATGGTATTTTTTCTGCTCTACAGCTCATATCGTATAAATTGTTAATACAGAAGGAAGTTTACATTTAAGAATTCCAAGTGGAAACAAAATAAATCTAGTCATGTCTTTGCCTGACATACTGCAATCAAGCCAAGTGTTATATACCCAACATTCATGCAGTCTGTGTAAGACAGGTCATCCAACATATTCTAAAAAAATCAACAAAATTATACTTATTTTAGTTAAGTAGTGCTGCTTCTAAAAGTCTTTACATGCCTCTAAAAGGATTTTATTTGGGTTTTGTTTTGTTGGTGGTGCTTTTTCTGGTTTTTGTATTTTTTTAGCTAATTTTACAAGTAATAGTCCTTACAAGCACTCTGACACTTGAAGTTTAATAAAGCTTGGCCCCTTAACCCGAATCATCAATATGTATGTTAAGTACAAATTTTGCTAATGATATCCAAATTTTCACACAATGCAGGTCCTTGACAAAATCTTTCTAAAGCACAGATTGTCTCAAAGATGCACTTCATTGGAATGTGACTAATGGCAACAAGGTTTCTCCCAGCTAACAACTGTATTCCAGAGCTTACTCTATTAAAAAAAGAAGAAATACCACTCTACAATATATTTAATCCCTTCCAAGTTTCGACAGTGTCTTTTCAATCCCATGCAATTAGAAAAACAGATCACTTCGATCAAGGCAGTACAGCCTCATTCTTAACTATACCGGCATCGCCTGCACATCTGTAGCTCCAAGTATACTGAATTGCCATGTCCTTAATCAGTGTCATGTATCACACAAATAAACCAGTAACCTGTAGCTCATTAAACTTACTAGAAGCAAAGAATTCATCTGTTGGGTTATCATTCACACACACACACAAAAACCAAAAAAAAGCAAGACTAAAACATGACATCATCTTCCAAGTGACATGAAATATTACTACAAGTGATCCATATGAAATTGTTCCAGTTTTTTCATACGTTACCTTAGATTGCTCTCATCCATACAAAGTATATAATCAAAGGTCTGGAAATCATCTTTAGTAACCTGGAATTAAAAATATGTGCTTTAGCCAACAAGCTGTGTTTGATTTATAAAGAGGGGGAAGGAAGTATTTTAGAATTTTGTAGCTCTGATTTATTAAGAGACATGGGTGGAAAGAATAAAACCTTCCTCAACTTTTACAATAACTTAAAGCATTTTAAATATACTCTTGTAATTATTTATCCATTTCTGCATATTTACACACACACACACAAAGAAAGTTAGCAATTTTACCAACACTTTTTTTTTTTAATAAACACTTCATGCATCAACTTAGAACATCATTACAAGTGACACTTCTAATGCTTCCCGATTACTGAAACTAAAGCGGGTTTCCAGTTGTGGGACGACTAATTATGTTCCTGACAGGAAAACAAAACTGTTGGTAACCTAGAATGAGCTGCATTACTTCCAACTTGTGAGTACACAGAAAACGATACCAAGTGAAATTCAAAGATGAAGTATGATGGTATGAGTTAGAATCTCCTAAAAACAAACGCATTCACAGTATTTTATGCCACATAAGTTCACAAAATTTATGAGAAGATGTGAAAAAATCTGGCATCTATTGTGCATCTTCCTACCATCATACTGTTCTTTTTCTTCCTTGTAGCTTACTGACTCCTAAACACAAATATTAACTAAATCCAGAAATCTGAGTTCAGTCAAAGTAGGCGAAAACTGCAGATAAACCCATGAACTTAAGTACTAATGTACCTGTATTGGAATAGGGATGGCTGTAGATTTTGCCAGTGTAATTACACTTTAATTCACATTTAAGCTTTTTCTTATGGTAAAATCTTCCCAGACCATGCCCACAATGCACAGTATGCTAGCCTAAGATATGTAAGCGATGTGTTCATAAAGAGGAGGAATAAATAGAATCAAATCTGTAATGAGATCACAGTAAGACTGTATTTCTTGCCTAGTCCTGTGTACAGTACCACAGCCAAGAAACTTGGGAAGTTTGTTCAGTGCAGGTTTTTCTGGTAGGTGTCTCTGGGAAGGATGGGCTAGAGAAGGGAGTAAGCAAGTAAACAGAAAAAAAGGCAAAGCACATTATCCTGTAAGTCAGTTATAACTTGCAAAAATCACTTGCACATTAAAAAAAGTTTTAGATGGCAAAAAACCTCATTTTTTTCTGCAAAGAGCAAATGGGCACCGATTAAACTCTCATAACAGGGAGTAAGAAGACTTAGAGAAATTATCACAAGACTAAAGCCATAAATGAAACATTCCACATGAGGAAAAATGAATGGGGAATAAAGGAGGAAAGGAAGCATTTGAAAAGAAAGGGTTAATGGTGAAAACTAATGCAGACTTGTTTATTACCACTGTAAAAATATTTGCTGTATTCATGCAGTGCCTTTGACCTACAAAAATATTTTTGCAGTGGAAATAGCTCTGTTTTCCTGGCAACTCTAAGCAGTACCTCTGCAAGCTGCTTCTGATTTCTCTAAACAGCTAAACACTGGCCCCTATGGAAATAGGTGGGCACAGATTTCTTTGTCCTACAGGCATACATAAGAATAAAAAAACAGTGACAAGGAAAACCACACCTGCCATACTTCCTACAGTCCCAGTATACTTGACAAGCTGGCAGTTACTACTCTATAAACCAGCACTAACACAGCTGTAAATGCAGCCCTAAAAACAAGATTACTGGTCAGCTTGTGCTCTTAAGCCTTATGGCAATATTAAATACAAAAAGCTTAATTTAACAAACTCCAGTGAACTGAAGATATTCATCAAAACTATGAAAACTGCTATTTTGGGCAAAGAAATTGAGGATGTAAAACATTTTGAGTAGTGGAGAGATCAGGTAGGTCAACTTTGGACAGAACTACACAGATGACAATGACTTTACATTACAAACGTGCATATAATCATTATTAAAGACCATCAGTGGAGAAAAAGATCATCATTCCAATTTATTTGTTAAACTCTTCCCTTTTTTTACAAGGGGGGAATCTCCTTTTCCTTGTCTAAAAACCAAAGAGAAGCAGCTATACTCAAATTTATCCAGTTGTGAAACAGTGTTTAAAACAACCTTCCTTTAATCTCAGTTTCATGTTTAAGGCAAATGCATGGTATGAGTCATACAGAAATCAATTCTGGCCCCAGCATGAAAAAAAGTGAAACTGATAAATACCTATCTGTTTTGTTCATGAAGACTTATTGCTTAAAAAATTTCAAGGGGTACATAAACACGCAGCAACTTACCATCAACTAAAATGTTAAGGGCTCTTTATTTTATATATATACATACATTTGTTTTTATACTTCACTTTTCACTTAAAATTCACATAAATGATCACTGTATATGGTAGGACATAATCAGTTTAACATTCTCCCTTGCATAAATCATTCCTGCAGCACTCATGTCAGTTTTGACTAAAAAAAGATAAAATCCCTGATTATCCTAATTACGCACAAAATTACATGGAAGAAAGTGCCTTTCACTGGGTGGGTAACAGTTTTCCACAGGAGTGAAGAGGATAATTGCATGAGATAATCATAACAGTATTTTGAAGGCACCAGAAGATAAATCCCTCCTATTTCTGCAGCATCTGTACTAAATCTTTCTTAATCTGTTCCAAATCAAGTCACACACAAAATTCTATCCTTGAGTTTGTCCCCAGTAGTGAAACAAATACACTTTCACCTGTACTAACCTGATCACTCAAAAGTCCTATCACTGAAAAGTCCTTTTCTAGAGTGCTGAGTCCCTCCATTTCCAGAAGTACTACAAGACCATACCAGGTCTACAGCTTAGAGAATCAGCAGAGACTGTTTGATAGAAATTTGGAAAAAAAAAAAACAAAATGGAGTTACATAGTTAACATCAGTGCAAAATAAACAGCCACCTGTAGTTCAGGAATTCAAAAGTTTTCTTTATAAAAGGTGGTCCTGGGATGCTTTTAACAAATTTTTTATCCTGTTAATCTTTCATTTTATTTGCCTCACTCTTGTTAAATCTTCTCTCCCTGAACATGTAACATTTTAGGCAGTTCTGCTTTAAAAATCTCTCCATTTGCCAGAATGTAAAAGCAAATGTCTTCATTGAAGTGTTCTCATTCCCCCTCTGTCAAAGGTGGATATATAGATTTGGTTTAAGGCAGAGGATCAACTGGGTTTGGATGCTTTGCTTTGGTTTAACTGCTCATAAGCCACTCTGGTAATACCCAAGAGCAGTTCTCAATTTTCCAAGGCTTATCTTTTAAGTATACAAGCATGTTACACTACTGTGAGTGAAACACCGACTGACGAGTTTCAGTACCATTTAGATTGTAAAGTGATAAATAATGCTGTTCGCAAGCACTGGTAAATAGAAAATTCAGAACTTGGAATATTAAAAGACCACAACAGACTTTTTTGTACCAATTTTTTTAATAGTAAAGCATTGAAGATCTGAAAGGATGTTGTGCTCCATCCTGTTGGTCTTATGTAACAGAGATTACGATCAGGAGAGGTCAGCAGAGGGCAATTGACTAATTGAGGGAATTTGTTTTAAAAAGTTAAAAACCTAAACATGTAGGCTTTGAAAGTAAAGAAAGTAAATATGACCTCAGCAAAGTCTATTAAAATTCTGAAGGGAACAGAAATGGAGGATAACAGCAAGAGTACTTGATCTTTTTGTCTGTACAAGAACTAGTGGCATAAACTTACACTAACTAAAGGTCAAGCCCTGAAGGAGTATCTTATATCCAGAGCAGAGTTAAGTGAAGTAAGTTACGTGCATTTATTTTGAGTGTCTGAATGATTTAAATAGACACACATAAATTTCTGATCCCTCTGGAATGCACCATGGAAATACACCTCTTTTTTATTAATGAAAACTGAGAAGTTTTACCAAAACTTGGAGGATTTTACTAAATGACAAACCTGTCTTTGACTTAAGAATGCGTCACGGGTACATTTTCCTCTGAAGTTACCACCAACTGTGCTACTAATCTTGGGTCTGAGTGCCTCTGTTCTAATTTAGCACTAAGGTTTTTTTTTAAAAGATCTTTATACAAGAGCAGAAGCTTTTTGCAATGGTTCAACAGGTATTCTTGGACCAGCTAAATAAAAATATAATTCTCTGCTTAAAGAAGCATCACAGATTACTAGAATAAGTCCATTTTTAAAAAGTACTTTGAAAAATGTTTCAGAAAAATGCCCAAAATACTAAACATTTGAAGGCAGGGTTTTTCTATAATGCAGAAACTGCTCCAGTGCTTCCTACTTATACGTCCAGTGAAGCTTAGTATCAAGAAACTCACTAATCTCAACTAGAATAGTTAGGCCAGTTGGAATCCTTTGAAAAACTGCATATAGTATTTATTACTTGATGCTTAACCATGCATTTGTCAAAGGACTTTTGTGATTGTAATGGTTAGGGTTAAACAAAGCATGGATACGGATAAGAAAGAAAATATACTCTCTTCTACCTGCCGTGCTTTATGTGCTGTCTCAATGCCATGATTTCTTAGACAGCTTAAAGCCCTTGCATCTGGGGAGCGCCCCACGTTCCAGTCTGAAACAGCAGCGCTGTCTGTCATCCACTGTAACAACAAAACAAATACATACACATATTTAAAGGAAATTAAAGTACAGTACCTGCCTGGCAATATGACTCATGGTAATGCCATGCTTCTTCATGCAAGTCTGTCCTCGATAGTCAGGAGGGCTTCCTATTTCATAGGCAGATGTCGCTGCACTGTCTATCCTCCACTACAGAAAAACAAATTTATATTTTTATGTTTCCTGTCTCACTGCTTATATTTCTAACTGGCTATGAGACAGTTATTTCTTAGGCAGGAAGAGAAATAAATAGCTTACCTTATTTTCAAGTTTTTCATCAGTTACAAGTTTTCTAAAAACTGCTTCCGCTATTGGAGAGCGACAAATGTTTCCTATAGAAACAGGAGATTAGAGTGACATTTCAGACGAATAAAAACAAAAAAAATCAGTAATTGCATGGATTTGTCAGCACAGATCAAAGATTTTTGTTTACTTAAGTAGGATGTAGATTACTTACGTTATTATAACCCAAGAGATTCTGCAAGGGGGAAACCCAAAGTCTTGAACCTAGCTTGTGGCAATCTCCAGTATCAACAGACTGCAGAATGAAGGCATTGAGAGAGCCTGTCCAAGAAGACCTTGGGGATAATGGTGGATAAAAACCTGGTCATGAGCCAGCAACGTGCACTCACAGTCCAGAAAGCCAACAGTACCATGGGATGCATCAAAAGTGCAGCCAGCAGGTCAAGGGAGGTGATTCTTTCCTTCTGCTTGGGTGAGGCCACACCTGGAGTACTGTGTCCAATTCTGGAGCCCCCAACACAAAAAGGACATGGATCTGTTGGAGCAGGTCCAGAGGAGGGCCACAAAGATGATCAAAGGGCTGAAGCACCTCTCCTAAGAAGACAGGCTCGGAGAGTTCAGGTTGTTCAGTCTGAAGAAGAGAAGGCTCTGGGGAGACCTTATAGCGGCCTTCCTGTACCTCAAGGAGATCTACAAGAAAGCTGGGGAGGGACTGCTTACAAGGGCAATGGTTTTCAACTACAGCAGGGCAGATTTAGGTTAGACATTAAGAAGATATTCTTCACTATGAGGGTGGTGAAACACTGGAACAAGTTGCCCAGAGAAGCTGTGGATGCCCCATCACTGGCAGTGTTCAAGGCCAGCCTGGATGGGGCTTTGAGCAACCTCGTCTCGTCAAAGACATCCGTGCCTACGGCAGGGGATTTGGAACTAGATGTTCTCTGAAGGTTCTTCCACACACAAATTGTTCTGTGATTCCATAATATCCATCAGTCCCTTGAAATGCATATTATATGAAAAGATGTAACTTATTAAAATTAACTGGAGAAATATTGTGCAAACACATTGCTCTTGTCTTCTCCATAAATAATCTGTGGTAACAGAAGACCAAACGAAATAACAGAATTTAAATGGCAACAAATCATCTTTATATCTTCCTACACGCTGACAAATTTCATCTAATGCTTTACGAGACAATCATGAGTATATGCCCGAAATTTTTACCTCTTACGAAAAACTTTAGGATAATTCCAAAACACAGCCACTGCCACTGTGGAACCAATGTAGTGAAATGGCTGAACAACCTGTAGCAGAAATACTCCTGATCACTGAACTGACCCTAGGTCAAACTGAACACTCGTCAAGAACAGCTTCCAGATAACAATTCCAAAACCTCAAAAAGAAATCGATTACACAAGCTCTATAAACACCTCATGAAAACAAATTTTCCTAATTTTTTTTGGTGTAAAGTATGGAGGATTAGGAACAAAGCACTACTGATGGCAAAGCTGAAGTGCTGTCCATCAGCCAATGAACAGTTAAGTACTTAATCATAAAAATACAGTCTTCCCTTCCGATGGTCTCCAACTGCACTAGCCACTTGATCTGATCTTATTTTCAATAAGAACCTATTTTAACAATGAAATAGTGCCCTCTTAAAACCAGAAACAATACATCTACAGCATTTCTGCTCCACTGCTGAAGCTGTAACTAAGTTAATCACTAAGGCACACCTTTCAAACATGCAAGCAAAAAACACATACTCTTTGAAAAAGAATGATGTCTCAACAACAATATGAAATCTATTCAACTATTATTCTAACTCTTTCTACCTTTCCATCCTTCAGAAATTAACTAGATGTATATTCATATTAGGTATGTCAGTGAGATGCACAAATCACACAAATCTTCACTTTCCATCAAAGAGAATGTATGACTTTGCTCATCTCTGACTTTTGAGCATGTAAGTGTAAAATATCACAAATGGCAGCACTCATTTCTAGGCCTTTAAATAAATCACCTTCCTACAGTTGATTCTTTTACAAACTCAAAACAACAAAAAAACCTGAAATGCCCATGAACAAAGCTGTATTTCCAGCAACAAGATACTTTGTTTGAAAACATAGGCATGAAAATGAAAGTAAGTTCCTGATCTGAAAAATTCTCTTTGTTGCTGGAAATACAGCCTCCTATGGGAAGGATGAAGGATTGGAGAAGTTTGTGAAGAACTGTCTTCTGTAAGAAGGACAACCACTCTGGGTCAGGGGAAGAGCGAGGAGTCCTCCCTCTGAGAAGGAAAGAGCAGCAGAGACAGCATCTAACGAACTGACCACAACCCCCATTACCCATCCTCCTGTGCCACTTGATGGGAGGAGGTGGAGTAATCAGGAATAAAGCTAAGCTGGGCAAGAAAGGAATGGTGAGGGAAAAGTGGTTTAAATATTTGGGTTTATTTCTTATTAGCCTTCTCTGATTTGATCGGTAATAAATTACATTAATGTCCCCAAGTTCAATCTGTTTTGCCTATGATGGTAATTGCTGAGTGATCTCCCTGTCCTTATCTCAACCCATGAGCTTTTCGTTAAATTTTCTCTCCCTTGTCCAGCTGAGGAGGGGAGTGATAGAGCAGCTTTGAGGGGCACCTGGCCTCTAGCCAGAGTCAACCCACCACAGTATTCAAGAAAAATAAATTCAAATTAGAACAAGTGCAGAGTTGGCTTAACTGGAGTGATAAGGAGTCAGTTAATTTCATGAAGAGACTGAGAGCTTGATTTGTTTAGTTTAGCACAGCTATGCTTGACAAAGGTTCTCTATCTCTTGAAGGAACAAAAGGGGTTTTTTTTTTAAGATAGTGATGTTAACCAAGATCAGATGAGCATAGACTTCCAAGAATAAATATTAAGTGGGAATTGGAAGGTTTCAGGCTGCCACAGACAGTGAGTATCTGGAACAGTATTTTAAGATAGGCAATGCTTTTCTAAAGAGAGCTTGGTGTGTTTGTAAGAGAAGTGATGTCCTATATGCCTGCAGTACCAAAGGGATGGGCTCAGACATTGCGATGGTTCTTTATCATGTTCCCCCTGTTTCCTATTAAAATAATACTGTTTAATGCTTAACCGGCTTCATTAAAGATGTGAGATTTAGTTTTTAATTGACCATATTCTTTTAACCTTGTCATGCAAACCCAGTACAAATACTGACAAACCACAGACTACACTGCAGGAAATTTCTTTACAAATCTGTTTTATAGATGAAAACAAAAAAAGTCTGAAGTATTTACTTAGCCTTTTGGAAATCTGAGATAACTTCTACAATCACATTTGACTCCTTCCTGAGTATCAATTTTTGCAACCATAATCCTCTACTTTTAATTTGTCCATTCTGTCTCTTTCTCTATTGGTTCACACATGGCACCTTTAAGTCTTCTTTCTAAACCTGAATTCTGTTTTCACTACACTAGCTATTAAGGCTATCTACTTCTTCCTGTACAGCATTTTTCTTCTGTATGAATGATCCCACACAACTCTGCAGAACCAGTAAGTTTTGTTACTACAGTTAAATTTCAGTAATAAACGAGGATTAATACTATTGGACCTACGAATGCACTAAGTAGACCTTAGAATTTCAAAATGGTACTTTTGGAAAAAATCTTTCATGACTTTTTCTATTTGTTCAACCTTCCGTCTTACCTGGATTGAATGACTTGTCCCAAATATTCACTTTTCTATAACCTACTCACTACTTCAAATCAATGCCATAAATATAATTTTTGATATCATATCAAATATCATCATGAATGGCACCATGATCACCGACTGATTATATGTGTTAATTACCACTTCTAGCAGCAACTATAAGCTGCAGTGGTATTATTTTTGAAACAAACACGTAACATAGTTTGTGACTTAGAAACTGTCTAATTCCACACATTAACACTATTACAGAAGTGTAGTCACCATTCAAATCTACTCTTGGGGACTATGGATGGAAACCCAGAATTGACTTAACAGATGGTCTTTTCTCTGCATACTCTGCAATATTATTCTCATCCTAACCAACACTGTTGACCATGCTACACTGTATGACTGTTACCGTTCATTTCCTCAGTAATGTAAAGCCCTATCTTACCTCACCAACATACACAAATTTAAATCCTTGTTTTCCAGTCATCGTTCATTTACTGCTATAATTTCATATGCAGTTTTACATCCCACATGTGGCTTTCCAGACACTGCTGAAGTTCCTCACAGATGCATGGCATTTCCTAAGTTATGCACTGACAGCCATAATTGGGGAATGAAGGGGGAAGTCTCACAAAAAGATTCATAGGGAGATTACCTTCCTCCTTGGACTTGAGCCATATTTTCCTTAAAAGTTATCAAAACCTTATCTTTGCTGCCTCTCCTCCCCTGGTGTTCCTTTTTGCTTTGTTGTATTATTTCTGACTGATCTGAGAGCATTCTCTTTTTATGTAGAACGTAGCAGTACTGAAGTTCTCTAGATCTCCCATTTTTTAAATTTCAAGCTTATTAAGTTGTAGTGGGATTTTCAGCCATAGAAAACTAGTACCCAGACAGACTCTGCTCATTGAAAAAAATAATACAGACATCTCTAAATATGATGACTTGAGACTTAAATTTCAATCGCAGAATCAGTACTGGAACCATCTGTTGATCACTTTTATGGAGTCATGCTTTCTCATTCATTTTCTCAAAACAAGGACTCTACTGACAGTTATCCAAGCCAATGCCTAATTTTTTGAGCTCTTATTCCAGTTTCTGCATTAATATTTGACTTATTTCCATAAAGAAATGAAAGCATTGCTTCTACTTACAAGAAAGAGAACTTGAATCCAATTTCATGCTCAGGTCCATACCTCACCTCTAAATACAGCTGATCTAATCATTTACCCTTTCAATCGTTTTTATATCTTCATTGTTTTTTATTCAACTCTCCAAATGCAAATAAATGCTTTTCTCCGTATGTTTCTCTGTCTGTTCTTTGTAACAGAAGTTTTATTAGCTTTCATCCTCTCACATTTAAAAATCTGCTTTTAACTCTACTTATCCTTCCACGAATGGTCAGTTCATCTGACTGTAATAATGCTTCTCAGTAACACCTGCATCATCCATCAGGTCCCCTTCATAACCACTGTTTAAAATACAGTAGTCACTCTATTCCATTCTGTACTCAAATTCCTGTCTGAACTTCATCATGAGTCCTTTCCAGCTCTTTACAGTCCTTTTTTCCCATGAGTTCTTTCCAGTTCAAGTCAATCTTGTCACACTCATCATTCAGGTAGCTTTGTAAGGAATTGTTCAAGGCTCTGATTTTAGTGAAGATTCCCGGGCACTCTTTATCTGAAACACTGAAGTAGATAGCTACTTAAATGACATTATCTAACTTTCACACATCCCCTCCACTATCAGCACACAGTAGGATTTCTATCAAGAAAAGTATTAGCATATGTGTACATATCTCAGCAAAACTCATTTTTGGCTCAAGTCCCTAGCCAATCTTAGCCGATATAATCCATGTCAATACCAATATGTCTTGCTAGGATTCATGGTAGTCAAACCATCAGCTACTTAGCTGAATGTTCACATTTTAAAAATCTTTCCCTGCAGCTAGATTAATTATATCAAGTTATCAACTAATGGAACATTATGGTTTTCTCAGCAACCTAAAGGTTCCCCAGTAAAAGATTAAACTTTTCAACACATAAGCACCTACTCACAACAATCCGACTATTAACATTCTCTAAGCATACAACTTAATCTTTTTTTCCAACTCCAAGATCACTTTCACAACTATGTTTTTAACTCTCTATGACTTCTGCATCATTCCAAAATAAGGCATTGTTAAATAAGGCATTGTTTTCTTAAAGCCATCCTACCAGTGCTGCACAGAAGAAAGATATTTTCCTTACATTTATCTAACATTCTCTTCTTTACCCCCAAAAATGGCATTACTTCTTTTTGTCGGGTTACAGAGGCAGTTTTTTATGATTTTTTTCAATGTCTTACCCAACCTATTGCTTCCCCATTCTGCAGCTATGAATGGCATTCTGTCCCATGAAACCTTCTACTTGGCTACATCTAAATGCATATAATGAATTACAACAACTGAACTAGGAAACTCAAAACTTTCTGTAATTGTAACCTAATTTCCTTGTACCAAATAAATTAATGTAATTTCAGAAATTATGTATTCTAGATGTCTGACAGAAATATTGATAGGCCATGATTCACAACGAGCATCAATTTTCTGAGGACCCCATTTTGCTTTTACAACGGTTCCTCCACACATGGAGGGGATCTGTACGCTGGTATCTGCTCCGAGATGTCCACGAGGCTTGTTATGCTATAGTGGAGAAATCATCAGAAAGGAGGCTGACTTACATAACACAGCATCATATTAAGACCATTTCTGGAGCTCAAACATTGATTAGATGAGCTACATAAGTGTAAAAAGAGTAAACTGCATTTTGGTTCACCTCCACTTTTAATTATTCCTTAAATGAAAAAAATATTCCTTTCCGGTGTCTTTTCATATACTGTAATTACATATGTTGCTGGGTGCTTCATTTATTTCTAAGTGATGAGGAACTCTTATCATTAATGTCGTTATGCACATTAACTAGATTGTATTTTGTTGTGTAATGAATATCTGCTTATCTCATTATAAACAAAGAACACAGTCAAAAAATATTTCAGTAATGGGATTCTTTCAAAATGTAGAAAGAAAAGGTAATTTTTCATGAAGGTCTGTACTTCCAAGGATCATCTCTCCCTGAACATTGCAAACTTCAGAATTAACGTACTTCATTAACCAGCACAGAATACTACAGATAAATGCAGTTCTAGGAATCTGTTTTAATACTCTTTTCAGCAATGACCATAAGTATGATTTTTAATAAAATTTAGCAGAAAAAAAAATACGTTGAGGCATAAATACTACTCTTCAAGAGTAATAAAAAAATAAGCAAACCTAGAGCAGGAAGAAGAAACAAGTTCCCTTCAAAATTTCACTGAAAAGAGTATATATTTGACTGGAAAAAAAAGAACTGCTTATCACGTCAATTAGATTTTATGTCACATCCCACACACCATTATGGTTATTTTTTATAACCCCATAACATATAAAATGAAATTTAGAAGATATTTACAAGATTTGTTTTAAAAAAAAATCCATCCCACTAACATCAGTCCTAAGTAAAG
>NW_009735974.1:0-1382 GCF_000703405.1 Apaloderma vittatum | reverse complement strand
TTCCTCAAGCTTAATATTAGTAATTTCAATCCATATCCAAATTATTGTATTATCTTCCACTAGTAACTACTCCTTAGAGGCTAAACTAGATTTGGAACTTGCTACTGTGAAAGTCACCATCGTAGGTTTACAGACTCACATGTACAAATTGTTTCATGAAGATTACTGCCTAAAGAACACAGTGTTTGGAAAGAAGAATGCATATTAATTACAAGTTTTAATAAAAAAGTTTTGTCTAGGCCACTGGCTCCCAAACATACAGCAACTGATAATCCCTTACTAGAGAATGTTTTCACTCAATTATTATTCTGGGCTGATCTTATTCCAAGGTAGACATCAGAACTTATTTCACAAAACTAAACTCTTGTTTTGCAATTCATTTAATCTGCATTTCTCCTATTACAATGGCAAAGCAGATAACAAAACCCCCCAACATATTAACCCATGGTTTTGTAACAAAACTGGCAAAATGCCAGGGATTCACAGGGATCAACTCTCAGCACATAGGTAGGCTTGTAAGAGCTAGGAAGCAGATGCTAAAAGCCCTCCTAGATCAGAGCAAAGAGCCATCTACCTTGTTATCCCCAAAAGGGAGCAGAAACAGATGTTTAGAGAAAGCATTTACAAAACAGGGTTTGTAATCCCATGTAGTCAGGCTAGCAATTTGCTGGCTGTGAAGATACAGAAGAGGATCATCTTTCTTATCAGTAACCATTTGTCTTAAGCTTCAGTAAAGCACCCAAACCCCTTCTGATCCCATTTACACCTTTGCTCTCTATGACATCTTGTGATGTGAGATTCACAATTTAAGCACATGGAATATCTTATAATTAAAAAGAAAAAAAAAAAGTTTCCTCGTTCTTAACTAGGTGGCCCCTGCAAAAAAGTCGTACTTTCACTCCTTTTCATGAAGGCCCTAATTCCACAGATCAAAATAATCTCCATAAAATTATTTTTCTTAAAGCCCTAACATATTTCCACTCTTCTTACAGAGGCCATCCCATTAGCTTAAACCATTCCTGTCACCGTTTTGTCTCACTTTTTAACGTCGGCTGCGTACACGAGGTAGGGCTGCAGACACCTAAGCGTCAGGAGACGGGCTGCGGGTCCTCCGCTCCCTCCCTGCTGTGTCCGGAGATTTTTTGCGCTCAGCTCGTGCTCCCCCCGCTTAAGGGAGCGTTTCGCAGCCACCGCTCAGGGCGGCTCCTGGCCGCAGCGCTGAACTCGGTGTCACTCGCCGGTTTGTGCATTTCCAGCACCGTTTTCCCCCGGCCGTAACCTTCGCGCTGATCGATACCGCATTGCACGTGTCACTCCCTACTGATTGCTCTGAGCTATCCCAAACGGGAGGGAAATAGGCGCCGTTTCTGCCTCCCCTCTGG